>NC_063162.1:602500-812500 GCF_023159225.1 Perognathus longimembris pacificus | reverse complement strand
GTGACAGAAGTGGTGTCTGCGTGTAACAGAAGTGATATCTGCGGTGTGACGGAAGTGGTGTCTGTGGTGTGACGGAAGTGATGCCTGCAATGTGACACACATGATGTCTGTGTAACAGAAGTGATAGCTGTGTGTGACAGAAGTGATGTCTGTGTAACAGAAGTGATGTATGTGTGTGATGTCAGTGTATGACAGAAGTGAAGTCTGTATGTGAAAAGTGATGTCTGTGTGACAGAGTGATGTCTGTGTGTGAGACAGAAGTGATGTCTGTGCGTGACAGAAGTGATGCCTGCAATGTGACACACATGATGTCTGTGTAACAGAAGTGATAGCTGTGTGTGACAGAAGTGATGTCTGTGTAACAGAAGTGATGTATGTGTGTGATGTCAGTGTACGACAGAAGTGAAGTCTGTATGTGACAAGTGATGTCTGTGTGTAACAGAACTGATGATGTCTGTGGTGTGACAGAAGTGATGTCTGTGCGTGACAGAAGTGATGCCTGCAATTTGACAGAAGTGATGTCTGTGTAATAGAAGTGATGTCTGTGTGTGGTAGAAGTGATATCTGTGATGTAACAGAAGTGATGTCTGTGTGTAACAGAACTGATGTCTGTGATGCGATAGAAGTGATATCTGCGTGACAGAAGTGATGTCTGTGATGTGACAGAAGTGAAGTCTGTGTGTGACACGTGAAGTCTGTGTGACAGAGTGATGTCTGTGTGTGAGACAGAAGTGAAGTCTGTGATACGGCAGAAGGAAGCGTTTGCCTGGTCCTTGGTTTCTTTCTTTGCTCCTCTGTCCTACCTGTGTCTGTGGTGGACAGTGCTGTGTTCTGCCAGTGTCTGTGGTGGACAGTGCTGTGTTCTGCCGGTGTCTGTGGTGGACAGTGCTGTGTTCTGCCGGTGTCTGTGGTGGACAGTGCTGTGTTCTGCCAGTGTCTGTGGTGGACAGTGCTGTGTTCTGCCGGTGTCTGTGGTGGACAGTGCTGTGTTCTGCCGGTGTCTGTGGTGGACAGTGCTGTGTTCTGCCGGTGTCTGTGGTGGACAGTGCTGTGTTCTGCCGGTGTCTGTGGTGGACAGTGCTGTGTTCTGCCGGTGTCTGTGGTGGACAGTGCTCTGTCCTGCCTGTGACTGTGGTGGACAGTGCTCTGTCCTGCCTGTCTGTGGTGGACAGTGCTCTGTCCTGCCTGTCTGTGGTGGACAGTGCTCTGTCCTGCCTGTCTGTGGTGGACAGCACTGTCCTGCTTGTGTCTGTAGTGGACAGTGCTTTGTCCTGCCTGTGTCTGTGGTGGACAGTGCTGTGTCTTTCTGTGTCTGTGGTGGATGGCACTGTCCTGCTTATGTCTGTGTGGACAGTGCTGTGTTCTTCCGGTGTCTGCGGTGGACAGTACTTTGTCCTGACTGTGCTTATCCTGGACATTGCTCTGTCCTGCCTGTGTCTGTGGTGGACAGTGCTGTGTCCTGACTGTGTCTTAGTGGACAGTACTCTAGACCCTGTAGGTCCTAGCAGCTCACAGTGATAAAGATGTCCCATGGAATCCTGGAAGCACAGCTGCTGCTTCTCCAAAGATGTCCTCTAAGAATCCACTTGATACCCCAGTGATTCACCCTAGGGCAGTTGTTCTTGGAGGAGCATTGGGGGACTGGGCTGGAGCTGGGGGAGCATGTCCAGGGACATCTGGGATGAGCCCCTGCTACTGCAGTGACCCCAGGCATAGGTACCCTGTGCCCTCACCGCAGGGACCAGAAGCTTCCCATTGACAGGCCCCAGAGGCTTCTAGGAATGAACACCATGCTCACTGAGGGACAGACCCCAGGCCAGCCCCTGTCCTCAGGTGCCCTCAGCCTAGGCACACCTGGGGCACCTTCAAGGAAGTGTAGGTGGTTGCTGGAGAGCACCTGTCCCATGTCCCTCTCTCCATCTCACATTAAAAACTCTTCCTTGGAATATGAGTGATGTTGTCTGTGTGCAAAGAGGAGATCAATGTTATTAAATAAATTCATGGAAGTCTGAGCAAGTGGTAATTCCACAGCTCTCTTAAATATGTTCGTGGCTCTTGAAGAGGGTGCCAATTAGCCCCTGTAAATCTGCAGGCTGGGAGCTCTTAGGGGATAATGAAGTGGAGTGTCAGATTCCGGGTCACAGAACCAGAATTTATGATAGTCATGTACATCCCCGGAGCAGCTGCTTAGAACTGGCTTGCTGCCCACTGCCCTGCCTGGGGCCTCAGAGTCAGCCTGTGGCCCACACTGCCTCGCTTGGGGCCTCAGTGTCGGCCTGCTGCCCACTGCCCTGCCTTTGGCCTCCCTTGCTTCCTCAGACTACTCTACAGGGGCATGCCCCCCACTAGTGAGTGGCTGGTTGGATGGAGCATAGTGATGAAGTTATTCATGTCATCCTTCTGGTCTCTTCCAGCTAAGAAATATAAGAAAGTCACTGGCAAGGAGATCTACTCGGATACCTTGGAGAGCACGCCAATGCTGGAGAAGGAGAAGTTCCCACAGGACTACTTCCCCGAGGTGTGTAGGCCTGGGCCTTTCCTGCCATTGAGTTTAGGGGCAGCTGTGGCATCCTTTTTCATACCTGAGGTACATAGGGCTGGGATGGACTGTTTCATACTCGCTGGAGTACAGCCTGGGCTTGTTGAGCTCTAAGGCCTCTCTCTCAGAAGTTCCAAACATCGTCGTCTTCCTATGGCATGATCTGGGCTGCCCAACATCACCTTGTGTCAGTTAGCCAACTCTCAGATCACCTCTTCTATCCAAGAAGGCTCTCCCCTAAGGTCACAGGAAAGGTCACAGGCCGGTGTCCTCCTGCTCTTCTGGTGAGCATGGGTCCCCACCTTGCTGGAGAGGGCAGCCAGCTGCCCGTGCAGCAACTGTGTCAGTGCATTTTCACAGGCGTGTTTCCAGTACTGAAGGGGTGGCACTGAGCCACGTCTCATCTTCATTCATGCCCTGCCCTTACTATGATGTCGGGACTGCATCTGGGCTCCTCGGCACGCCGTATCCCCACGGATTGCTCTGCGGTTCCCCCTCCATGTGGGCCCTGCGTAGTGAAGTGCTGGGCTTGTTCAGAGCTGATTTTCAGCAAGGCCACCACATTATTCACTTGCTTTATAACCTGTGCCTTGAGTGAAGGGCTTACGGCTGTCTGCGTGAAGGATGGGTGTTCGCATCACCTGTGGCTTGGCTTCCTCATCCATCGTCCCCAGGCCAAGGACATGGTGTCAGCAGCCTGGCTTTCTGTCCCCAGCCACCTCAGGCCAACACCGCCGTCTCCTCTTCTGCCAGGTTGGAAAAGGATGGCAGGAAAGCTCCAGAGCTCTCGCACAGCCACATCGATGTGTCATGGCAACCCTACTGAGGGTGGCAGGCTCTATGGAAGGACACTGGGGGCTTGCAAAGTCCTTAAGAATCCATGGGCCAAGAAGCTGGATTCAGAGCCTGTTTGTGGCCACACTTGGGCCCTATCCACTGCATACTGGCCCTAGCCCTTGGGGAGGCCTCTTCAGGGCTGGCACTTAACCCAGTTCTCATCTCAGAATAACCACCGCAGGCTTAGGCCTAAGTAGAAATAACAAGTGCTCAGAGAGGCTCCAAGCAGAACCAAGAAGCCAGGGCTAGCTACCAACTGCTCTCTTTGTGGTTTTGAGATATGCCTTGCAAGACAGGTCCCCAGTCCACAGAGGTGGACTGAAGGAGGCAGCATTAGACATGGTCATAAGCAGTGGTGTTTGTGATGTTTCCAGGGTAAGATAGTACTCGATGCCCAAACAAATCAAGTGTCCTTCTTTGCAACTTTCTCCTTTATTGTGTGTGTGCCAGTGCTGGGGCTTGAACTCAAGGACTCACATTCTTGCTTGGATTTTTCTCTCAAGGTTGGCATGCTGCCACTTGAGCCATAGCATCACTCTTGCTTTTTACAAGTTACTTGGAGATAAGAGCCAGTCCTCAGATCTCAGCCTCCTGAGTAACTAAGATTACAGGGGTGAGCCAGCAGTACCTAACACAGCTTCAAATACCCCTTCAACCTATCTCCAACGTGGAGAAGAATGTGATGAATCAAAAATAGATACCATGCCCCATCCAGATTGAGAACAACCACAACTGGGCACACAACCTGCATTCCTCAGTGGGATCTTCTCTTGAGTCACGGCACGCCACATTCTTGCCCTCCAAGGCACATCCCTCAGTGGGATTTTCTCCTGAGGATAGCAGCTGCCTTCTGCTTCAGAACCTTGCATGCATCTGTGCAGTGCATGGGTGGGCTTTTAACTGTGTGCTTAAAGTTCCCATGAGTAGGGCTGGAAATGACAGCTTATGCTGTAATCCCAGTCACTGGGGAGAGGGAGATGAAGAGGATTGTAGGTTGAGGTCAGCCTGGGTAAAAAGTTAGTGTGATCACCAGCCACTTGTGGGGGGATACCACTCACTCACTGGAGGGGTGGTTAGGAGGACCACCAGGACGCTGCCAGGGCAAAAAAGCAGGAGACCCTATCTGAAAAATAGCTAAAGCAAAAAGGATGGGTCGTGTGGCTCAGTGCTAGAGCACCTGCCTAGCAAACACGGTTCTGAGTCTGAGCCTCAGTATTGCCTCATTGCACAGTTCACACACTGTTCCATAGGCAGGGTCTCTGGTTGTGAGAAGTTTTTCACTCCCAGGACTCAGTAGGAGGCTTCCATCTGCTGGAGCTCTGTGGCTTCCATCCCACAGGAGCCTCTGTGGCTTCCATCCCACAGGAGCCTCTGCACCCTCCATCCCACAGGAGCCTCCGTGGCCTTCATCCACAGGAGCCTCCGTGGCCTCCATCCACAGGAGCCTCTGCACCCTCCATCCCACAGGAGCCTCCGTGGCCTCCATCCCACAGGAGCCTCCGTGGCCTTCATCCCACAGGAGCCTCCGTGGCCTCCATCCACAGGAGCCTCCGTGGCCTCCACCCACAGGAGCCTCCGTGGCCTCCACCCACAGGAGCCTCCGTGGCCTCCATCCCACAGGAGCCTCTGCACCCTCCATCCCACAGGATCCTCCGTGGCCTTCACCCACAGGAGCCTCCGTGGCCTTCACCCACAGGAGCCTCCGTGGCCTTCACCCACAGGAGCCTCCGTGGCCTCCATCCCACAGGAGCCTCCGTGGCCTCCATCCCACAGGAGCCTCTGCACCCTCCATCCCACAGGAGCCTCCGTGGCCTTCACCCACAGGAGCCTCCGTGGCCTTCACCCACAGGAGCCTCCATGGCCTTCACCCACAGGAGCCTCTGCACCCTTCATCCACAGGAGCCTCGTGGCCTTCACCCACAGGAGCCTCCGTGGCCTCCATCCCACAGGAGCCTCCGTGGCCTCCATCCCACAGGAGCCTCCGTGGCCTTCACCCACAGGAGCCTCCGTGGCCTTCACCCACAGGATCCTCCGTGGCCTTCACCCACAGGAGCCTCCGTGGCCTCCATCCCACAGGAGCCTCCGTGGCCTCCATCCCACAGGAGCCTCCGTGGCCTTCACCCACAGGAGCCTCCGTGGCCTCCATCCCACAGGAGCCTCCGTGGCCTCCATCCCACAGGAGCCTCCGTGGCCTTCACCCACAGGAGCCTCCGTGGCTTCCATCCCACAGGAGCCTCCGTGGCCTCCATCCCACAGGAGCCTCCGTGGCCTTCACCCACAGGAGCCTCCGTGGCCTCCATCCCACAGGAGCCTCCGTGGCCTCCATTCCACAGGAGCCTCCGTGGCCTTCACCCACAGGAGCCTCTGCACCCTTCATCCACAGGAGCCTCGTGGCCTTCCTGGTACCCCATGTCATCGCGTCACTTGGTGCAGTTCAGAAGTGGGAAGACTCATCCTTAGCACACAGCGTCCTCTTTGTCTTTGTAGGCTCTGGGAGGGGCATTGGCCACAGCCCCATTCCTGGCCTCTGCTCCTCTGCCAGTGTCTTAGCAAAGCTGTCGTGTCCTTAGCAGGAAGAAGAAAAGGAGAGGCTGGGACAACAGGTGCCTTGAGGGGTGGCCCACCCAGGTGTAGGCCTCCTTTAGAACCTCACAGTTCCTCCAAAGACACCTGCACTTTGCTGGCTCCTGCAGTCCTCGAGGCCAGGTGCTCCTCCGAGGGTCTCCTTACTCCCTGAGGCTTCCCCAGCTATGAACTTCCCACTTGTCATGGCCCTGTAGAGCCAGTGGAGTCTGGGGGCCGTGGCTGTCTGGCAGTGCTCTGTCCTCTGTGGTGCTAGGGCATGGTTTGGGAATGAGCAGGGGGCCCATCTGCCTCCACAGGAAAGGCAGCCCCAGCTCAGATCCAGGCCCTTTGTACTCCGTGGGCCTGGCTCCAGGGCCATGGAGGAGACAGTGAACTCATAGGAAGGGACGGCTCTGGTCTTCCGCCCTGGGTGTCTGGGTGGACACCCATCTCAACATTGTGAGCAGCAGGGTGCTGGTCAGCCAGTCAGCTGACCCCATGGCCCCGGACCCTGGACCGACCTGCCAGCGTAGGCAGTTTCTGGGTCATCAGGGAGGCTGGCTTGGATCCCTGGCTTGTGCTGGGCAAGTGGGTCATGGGTTTCCTTTCATCTGGAAATTAACAGCAGGAAAATCTCACTTTACCACTACAGACTCAGACTTTCGGTCAGCCATGTGCCCCTTCTTAAAGTGCAAGACTTCCCAAAGTGTGTCACAGGAAGGTCGGCACCTGGCCCTGCCCTATGCAAGTCACAGGGTTGTGCTGGCTCGAGCCTGGACCACCTGGAGAGGCCACTGGGTGAGCGTCCCCAGCCCCCCAGCCTCCTGAGTCTCTGTAGGGCTTTATTACCTCCTGTGTAGTCCCCTTTCACCCTCGCACGTGTGCCGCCCGTCCCGCGGGTGGCAGAGCTGGGGTGTGGTCTACGTGATAGCCTCGGATGGTGTGTAGTCGCGATGACGCCCACCCCCGCCCTCTTACCCTTAAATGAGGACGCAGGACACACACGGTCTCAGGGAAAGCATCTTGGAATTCCGTTTAATAAAGGGAAGAACAACCACATTTATAGCAGTAATGACGGCAGGAAGGGGAGGGATACAGGCTGCTCTGAGCTGTCCATCACAGTGATGTCACGGAACTTTCCCCAGAGGCAGAGATCACAGCCCACAGGACCGCCCCTCTGGGCTCCCCCCGGCGCCATTTTGACATACATGTGCTCCGAGACTGGAGGCAGGGCTTGTTTGGGCTGCCTTTCCGGTTCTGGACCTGGGGAAAAGGTAGAAGTGGATAACAGCTACGCAGCCCCAGGGCGGATGCCCAACAAGTCTCCTGAGCCTTTCCACAGTCTCCCACGGCCTCCTGAGCCTTTCCACAGTCTCCCACGGCCTCCTGAGCCTCCTGAGCCTTTCCACAGTCTCCCACGGCCTCCTGAGCCTTTCCACAGTCTCCCACGGCCTCCTGAGCCTTTCCACAGTCTCCCACGGCCTCCTGAGCCTCCTGAGCCTTTCCACAGTCTCCCACGGCCTCCTGAGCCTTTCCACAGTCTCCCACGGCCTCCTGAGCCTTTCCACAGTCTCCCATGGCCTCCTGAGCCTCCCGTGGCCTCCCGCAGCCTCCCACGGCCTCCCGCAGCCTCCCGCAGCCTCCTGAGCCTCCCGCAGCCTCCCACAGCCTCCTGAGCCTCCCGCAGCCTCCTGAGCCTCCCGCAGCCTCCCACGGCCTCCTGAGCCTCCCGCAGCCTCCCGCGGCCTCCCGCGGCCTCCCGCAGCCTCCTGAGCCTCCTGAGCCTCCCGCAGCCTCCTGAGCCTCCCACGGCCTCCTGAGCCTCCCGCAGCCTCCCGCGGCCTCCCGCGGCCTCCCGCAGCCTCCTGAGCCTCCTGAGCCTCCCGCAGCCTCCTGAGCCTCCCGCAGCCTCCCGCGGCCTCCCGCAGCCTCCTGAGCCTCCTGAGCCTCCCGCAGCCTCCTGAGCCTCCTGAGCCTCCCGCAGCTTCCCACGGCCTCCTGAGCCTCCCGCGGCCTCCCACAGCCTCCCGCAGCCTCCCGCGGCCTCCCACAGCCTCCCACGGCCTCCCGCAGCCTCCCGCGGCCTCCCGCGGCCTCCCGCGGCCTCCTGAGCCTCCCGCGGCCTCCCGCAGCCTCCCGCAGCCTCCTGAGCCTCCCACAGCCTCCCACGGCCTCCTGAGCCTCCTGAGCCTCCCGCGGCCTCCCGCGGCCTCCCGCGGCCTCCTGAGCCTCCCGCAGCCTCCTGAGCCTCCCGCAGCCTCCTGAGCCTCCCGCAGCCTCCCATGGCCTCCCGCGGCCTCCTGAGCCTCCCGCAGCCTCCTGAGCCTCCCACGGCCTCCCACGGCCTCCCGCAGCCTCCCGCAGCCTCCCACGGCCTCCCGCAGCCTCCCGCGGCCTCCCGCGGCCTCCCGCAGCCTCCGCTGCATTGGAGTGCATTTTGGGGGAGGGAATTAGTGGAAGACGGATCTCTCTTTCTTTTATTACCATCACTTAAGGATAATCTAAATGTAATTACCGTGATGGAGGCATAATGCAATTCCAAATAATTACAGGCCTGTGCATCTAAAACTAACAAAACTTTCTCTGCTGATTTATGGATGCGTTTGGCTCCGTATGAATTTCAAATGACGCCTCAGGGAGCAACACTCCAGATAATGTGAGGCCATTTTTAAAAAGCAGATTTGTGTAGTCGATCGGGGCGGGCCATTTTTTTCCTCTTGCCCGTGGTGAGAAATTGGTTGTTACCATAGATCACAGGCCCTGCTGCGGGCGCCATGAAAGATGAATTAATTCCACTAATGCTCTGAGTGGGCCTTTCACGGCAGAGCCGCCTGGCCATAACCTCCCGCAGCCCCTCTTTTCTCCACCGCGATTTATGCTGTCTTTTTAGGAGATGAAGCTGCCTGTGTTTGCCATCCATCTGCTGGCTCAAGGAACCTCATTAACGAGGGACTGAGCAGGGGCCATCTGGGGTGAGGGCCGTGCCACCCTTCTGCCAGGCCTGTGTGCTTTCCATTTCTGCGGTGGTGATCCTCAAAGAGCCAGGAGGCTGCTGCCCCACCATGCAGGACTACTCCTGTCTGCTCTGAGGGGTTGGAAAGGGAAAGTTCCAGAAGGTGATTAGTGAGCAGAAAGTATAGAACATGGTTGGTTGGAAGAGATTCATCAGACATCGAGGAACCCTAACCCCACCCACACTCATCCTGCTTCTGTTTTCTGAGCCCAATGTTGGTACCTCTCGCTGGGGACCTCTAGGCCTGCTGAGGGGCTGAGCTCAGCCTTCCCTGCCCTGTGTCAGACTCTCCAGGCCTCCTGGACTAACCCTCGCCTGGGCTGCCTTGAGCACAGTGGCGCCTGCATGCATAGGTGCTGCTCTGTGTGTCGGGTGCCCGCGTGGGCGTGTACATGCGTTTTGGCCGGTAGGGGTGTCTAGGGAGGCCACGCTGAAGAACTTCCTGTCGGAAAGCACCCACGTGGTCCGATGATGGAGTGCCACGTACTGCTGGGACCCCGCCCCCCACCAGCGTCAGCCCCCAGTGCTCTGTCACGCAGAAAGTGGTCAGAAGAGGAAGCTTTGGCCTAGGAAGTGGGAAGTGCATTCCGGCTCTGCCTCTTCATCATGGAGCTAGTGGTCTTGGGCAGGCCAGTTCCTCCCTGGTGAAATGAGGGCATCTCTGTGCTGATCCCCTTCCAGGCCCCAAAGGGTGTACGGAACACCGTGGGCAGCCCTGTCCTTGGCCTGAGTGGGAGGCCTTGCACTGTGTCCCAGCCAGGCCTTGGCAGGCGTCAGCCTCACCTGCCGTGAGGCACTGGTTCGCTCCCCACAAGAGTTCTTTGGAAATGTAGCCCAGACATTTGTAACGGCAGGGACGAGCGTGTCTCAAAGTACTGGGTTATAACAATGTTAACTTCGATTTCCTGAGATTCATCTACACCTTAGTGAAAAATCTCAAATCTAGTTAGAATTCTAAAACCGGAATTAATACCTATGTATATTGTACAAAAATAACATAGTATCTCCTGCTTTACATATTCAGTCCATAGTAAGTAATGTTGAGATAATGCCCATTTATTATGGAAAATTAGTGTCTAACAATATACACATGTGTACGCATACACTCAAGATACATACACATCTACTTGCACACCGAATTTATGTCAATCCCACATCTGCTTATATGCTGAACTTACGTAAATCCCCCACACCTGCTTACACACCAGATTTATGTCAATCACGCATATCTACTTATACACTGAATCTATGACAATGTGAAGACTGAGGGGAAGAGTTCATTTCTGGTCCAAAGCTATTACAGCTGTATACGGAGTTCTAGGCCAGGCATGCATGTGTTGGATTTGAGGTGTGATGCTGTGGCCCTGGTCCACCGCTCCTCCAGAAGAGCCCTCAGAAGGTGGCTGCTCCCAGGTGTCCTCCCTCCCCTCCCCCCACTTCCCTCACAGCGGGGAGACACTGCCCCCCTCCCCCCCACTTCCCTCACGGCGGGGAGACACTGCCGCAGTGCAGTGCCGCGGGCTGGCCTACGTGCCTCTCAGCCCGTGGAGCTCTTCCCTCGTCCTCACGAGGCCGCCCTGCTCTGCACGGCGTCTCAGTGATACTTACCTCTGAGAAAGTAGGTGTTCAAGCTCAGGTATGCTCTTCATGCATACACTTGGGTGTGGGTGGTCAGGCCCAGAATCTTCCATTGTGCCACGGATCCTGCTAGAGCATCAGTTGTGCCAGCTTCTCTCTGCACGCGAGTGGCAGCTGGTAGTGACGGTGGGAAAGGCAGCTCGACCCTGCGTGCCGTGCTCCTTGTGGCTGTGGATGAGGCTGCCTCATGTCCCAACTCTGCCATTTCTTCTTGTTCAGAACTAGAAGAGAATAATATGAGAAATGAGTGCCTGTCTACCTACACTAGCACCAGGATTTACATTGTAACTGCTTCCCTGTTAGCAGCTCTCTTACAGGAACACCTTAGATGGGATGATTTACAGAGCAACTTTTCATAGCAAAGCAATTTTTCATAGTTCAAGAGTCTGGGAGTCCAAGATTTAGATGCCTACTGATTCCAGTGAGGCCGCCATCTTCTCCCATGATTACATCTTGTTTCTGTGTCTTCCAGGGAAACAGTGTCCACACCAGGGGCAGAAGGAATCAAAAGGGACAAGAGCCCTTTGTTAAACACTCTTACACAGCAGTCATCTTATTAAAGGCAGTCATGCCCTCCTCAGAAGGAGGTCCTCGGGTCTCAGCGTGGGGGTTCGGCATCAGACCATAGCATACTCCCTATCATGGGGCAGGCCCTGCTGAGACCCACACACGCCCACACACGGTGGCCCTGCTGAGACCTTCCATGTCCACACATGGTGGCCCTGCTGGGGCCTTCCATGTCCACACACGGTGGCCCTGCTGAGACCTTCCACGTCCACACACGGTGGCCCTGCTGAGACCTTCCATGTCCACACACGGTGGCCCTGCTGGGGTCTCCACGCCCACACACGGTGGCCCTGCTGAGACCTTCCACGTCCACACACGGTGGCCCTGCTGGGGTCTCCACGCCCACACACGGTGGCCCTGCTGGGGCCTCCCACGTCCACACACGGTGGCCCTGCTGGGGCCTCCCACGTCCACACACGGTGGCCCTGCTGGGGCCTCCCACGTCCACACACGGTGGCCCTGCTGAGACCTTCCATGTCCACACACGGTGGCCCTGCTGAGACCTTCCATGTCCACACACAGTGGCCCTGCTGAGACCTTCCACGTCCACACACGGTGGCCCTGCTGGGGCCTCCCACGTCCACACACGGTGGCCCTGCTGAGACCTTCCATGTCCACACACGGTGGCCCTGCTGGGGCCTCCCACGTCCACACACGGTGGCCCTGCTGGGGCCTCCCACGTCCACACACGGTGGCCCTGCTGGGGCCTCCCACGTCCACACACGGTGGCCCTGCTGAGACCTTCCATGTTCACACACGGTGGCCCTGCTGAGGCCTTCCATGTCCACACACGGTGGCCCTGCTGGGGCCTCCACATCCACACACGGTGGCCCTGCTGAGACCTTCCATGTTCACACACGGTGGCCCTGCTGAGGCCTTCCACGTCCACACACGGTGGCCCTGCTGGGGCCTCCCACGTCCACACACGGTGGCCCTGCTGAGACCTTCCATGTTCACACACGGTGGCCCTGCTGAGGCCTCCCACGTCCACACACGGTGGCCCTGCTGGGGCCTCCCACATCCACACACGGTGGCCCTGCTGAGACCTTCCATGTCCACACACAGTGGCCCTGCTGGGACGTTCCACGTCCACACACGGTGGCCCTGCTGGGGCCTCCCACGTCCACACACGGTGGCCCTGCTGAGACCTTCCATGTCCACACACGGTGGCCCTGCTGGGGTCTCCACGCCCACACACGGTGGCCCTGCTGAGACCTTCCACGTCCACACACGGTGGCCCTGCTGAGACCTTCCACGTCCACACACGGTGGCCCTGCTGAGACCTTCCATGTCCACACACAGTGGCCCTGCTGGGGTCTCCACGTCCACACACGGTGGCCCTGCTGGGGCCTCCCACGTCCACACACGGTGGCCCTGCTGGGGTCTCCACGTCCACACACGGTGGCCCTGCTGGGGCCTCCCACGTCCACACACAGTGGCCCTGCTAAGGCCTCCCCCAGCAGACTTCTATCACCGTCTCGGTCAGGCCAACTCACGGCCGGTAGGACGGCTGCTCTGGGGTCCTTGTCCCCCATGGGTGCCGGGTGTGGAAAGGTGAACACAACTCCTGCACGGAAAGCTTCTCGTCTGTGCCCTCCAGTGCAGAGGGCCGAGGGATGTTCCCAGTCCGCTTCTTGCTGCTCACTTTGTGACTTTGGTTTTTCAGTGCAAGTGGTCAAGAAAAGGCTTCATCCGGACACGGTGGTGTATTGCTGACTGGTATGTTACACGACTTCATGCTATTTTGTCTTTGCTTCACAATTTCTGGAGTGGCTTCTGTGCCTCTGCTGTTATTTCACCCGCGGGTCATGTTGTGAAAGTGCCATTGAAGGCGGTGCTCATTTTGGATGGGGGTTCCAGCCACCTGACTCTCTGGTTTGGTGACACTGCAGGACATGGAGTGTTGATGCCCATTTCCTCGGGAGGGGGGCGGTCCTAACACTTGGCACACGAGGCTGTAGCTGGTGGAGGCTCCGAGCCCTCCCCAGGTGTGGGCTCTGTGTGCCAGAGTGTGTGCATCAGCAAGCTGGCAGGAAGGCATCTGGGTCCAGCACACAGAAGTGAGATTCTACAGACACCCTCAGCCTGAGGACAGATGAGCAGGTCCTGTCCCTTCTTGCTATCTGGTGTGCAAGCATTCCCAGTAGCCATGAGCACTTCCAGCTGAGGAGGCTTATTAAACACCGCCGGCGTCCTACAGTGGCTTCCACACCCTTGTGGCCTGGCCCTGGAACCAGGTGGAATCTCGCTTGCGCTTTCTTTATATTTTCCTCCCAGGGACTTTTCTGAAGCCTTGCTGCCCAAAGATTGATTGCTATAGAACAACCACTTCAGCTTACAACTCCAGAGACGATTTCCTCTGTTGTTCAGCTGAGGTTCTGGCCCAGGCCTTTAGGGGTTGCTCAGGACAAGGCCCAGAGAAGAGAGGAGAGGAAAGGAGACAGAGATGCCAAGATGAAGCTACAGTCCTGGAGGTCTAATGCAGAGGTGACGGCCACCTCTTCTGCCTGTGCTCTTGGTCTCAGGATATGCCTCGGACACCCCGGGCATGGCTACTTGGAGGCTGGTTGTTGGGTCACAGACTGTTGGTGACCACAGGCAAGAGGAGCATGCACTCCTGCAAGGCTCTCCTTCCTATCACTGTGAGAAAGGGCAGGGTTGAGTGCCAGTGTCCTGGAGAGGTGGCCATGAGCGCCTGGGGACCTGGAGAGGTGGCCGTGAGGACCTGGGGACCTGGAGAGGTGGCCGTGAGCGCCTGGGGACCTGGGGAGGTGGCCGTGAGGACCTGGGGGACCTGGAGAGGTGGCCGTGAGCACATGGGGACCTGGAGAGGTGGCCGTGAGCACCTGGGGGACCTGGGGAGGTGGCCGTGAGGACCTGGGGAGGTGGCCGTGAGCACCTGGGGGACCTGGGGAGGTGGCCGAGAGGACCTGGGGGACCTGGAGAGGTGGCCGTGAGGACCTGGGGGACCTGGAGAGGTGGCCGTGAGCACCTGGGGGACCTGGGGAGGTGGCCGTGAACACCTGGGGGACCTGGAGAGGTGGCCGTGAGCGCCTGGGGACCTGGGGAGGTGGCCGTGAGGACTTGGGGGACCTGGAGAGGTGGCCGTGAGGACCTGGGGGACCTGGGGAGGTGGCCGTGAGGACCTGGGGGACCTGGGGAGGTGGCCGTGAGGACCTGGGGACCTGGGGAGGTGGCCGTGAAGACCTGGGGAACTGGAGAGGTGGCCGTGAGCACATGGGGACCTGGAGAGGTGGCCGTGAGGACCTGGGGGACCTGGGGAGGTGGCCGTGAGCACATGGGGGACCTGGGGAGGTGGCCGTGAGGACCTGGGGGACCTGGAGAGGTGGCCGTGAGCACCTGGGGACCTGGGGAGGTGGCCGTGAGGACCTGGGGGACCTGGGGAGGTGGCCGTGAGCACATGGGGACCTGGAGAGGTGGCCGTGAGCACATGGGGACCTGGAGAGGTGGCCGTGAGGACCTGGGGGACCTGGGGAGGTGGCCGTGAGGACCTGGGGACCTGGGGAGGTGGCCGTGAGGACCTGGGGGACCTGGGGAGGTGGCCGTGAGGACCTGGGGGACCTGGGGAGGTGGCCGTGAGGACCTGGGGACCTGGAGAGGTGGCCGTGAGCACATGGGGACCTGGAGAGGTGGCCGTGAGGACCTGGGGGACCTGGGGAGGTGGCCGTGAACACCTGGGTGACCTGGAGAGGTGGCCGTGAGGACCTGGGGGACCTGGGGAGGTGGCCGTGAGGACCTGGGGGACCTGGAGAGGTGGCCGTGAGGACCTGGGGGACCTGGAGAGGTGGCCGTGAGGACCTGGGGACCTGGGGAGGTGGCCGTGAGGACCTGGGGGACCTGGGGAGGTGGCCGTGAGGACCTGGGGACCTGGAGAGGTGGCCGTGAGCACATGGGGACCTGGAGAGGTGGCCGTGAGGACCTGGGGGGCCTGGGGAGGTGGCCGTGAGGACCTGGGGGACCTGGAGAGGTGGCCGTGAGGACCTGGGGGACCTGGGGAGGTGGCCGTGAGGACCTGGGGGACCTGGGGAGGTGGCCGTGAGGACCTGGGGACCTGGAGAGGTGGCCGTGAGGACCTGGGGACCTGGGGAGGTGGCCGTGAGGACCTGGGGGACCTGGGGAGGTGGCCGTGAGGACCTGGGGGACCTGGAGAGGTGGCCGTGAGGACCTGGGGGACCTGGAGAGGTGGCCGTGAGCACCTGGGGACCTGGAGAGGTGGCCGTGAGCGCATGGGGACCTGGAGCGGTGGCCGTGAGGACCTGGGGGACCTGGAGAGGTGGCCGTGAACACCTGGGGACCTGGAGAGGTGGCCGTGAGCGCATGGGGACCTGGAGCGGTGGCCGTGAGGACCTGGGGGACCTGGAGAGGTGGCCGTGAGCGCATGGGGACCTGGGGAGGTGGCCATGAACACCTGGGGACCTGGAGAGGTGGCCGTGAGCACCTGGGGGACCTGGAGAGGTGGCCGTGAGCGCATGGGGGACCTGGGGAGGTGGCCGTGAGGACCTGGGGGACCTGGGGAGGTGGCCGTGAGGACCTGGGGGACCTGGGGAGGTGGCCGTGAGGACCTGGGGGACCTGGGGAGGTGGCCGTGAGGACCTGGGGGACCTGGAGAGGTGGCCGTGAGGACCTGGGGGACCTGGGGAGGTGGCTGTGAGGACCTGGGGGACCTGGGGAGGTGGCCATGAAGACCTGGGGGACAGTGGTAGGACCTTATTGGATGTGATGTGCCTATGACAACCTGAGATGCTGAGGGTCTCCGAAAGGTGTGGAAAAGACTGACACACCAGATTCCAGCCTTACCCTGCCAATGTGTGTGAGGATGTGTGGAATTGCCGAGGCTCTTCTCAAGCCATGTGCTCAGAGGTAACTTTTGGAGAGTAAAGATGACTCGCCTGCCTCTGTCCATGCTGTGTTAGGGCCCCGGCTGTGGTGCACAGGGCAGGAGCATGGTTTCCTGGGAGGTGAGGCCAGGAATGGTGTATTCCTCTCATGGTCTAGTCTAAGCCTACAGAAAGTCCTGCAACATGTAAGACTCACATTTCACCTGGCCAGACTGAGCTTTATGGAATTGAACGATGCCTCCCTTTCCTTGACGTTGGGAAGGGGATGCTTTGGGTCGACCTGGAATGGCCCAGGACAGAGGGAGCAGGGGCCCTGGTGCCCTGAGGAGGCTGGCTTGGCCCACATTGGTATGCTGTGGGGAGAGGCCGCCCCGCTCAGGGCTGAGTGGAGTTCCCGCTTCTGGTCACCTGATCCCATTTTCTCTTGGCTGCAGTGCCTTTGACTTGGTGAACATCCATCTTTTCCACGATGCGTCCAACTTAGTAGCCTGGGAGACGAGCCCCTCGGTGTACTCAGGAGTCCGGCACAAGGCCCTCGGCTACGTACTCGACAGGTAAGTCCAGCCCCAGCCACCTCTGAATGTAGCTGTGCCTGCTCCAAGGCTACTTTCCTGCTTTCTTTTTATCTATTTACCAGCGGTCCTTGGAGGCACTGACCCATCGAAACCCAGCTGACCCATAGCCCGTCCACTGGCTGTGTGCTCAGCACTTCTCCCGCTGTGTCTTCCCTCTCTGCCTTGAGGATGTGGGAACCTGAACACTAACAGTACAGCGCCTCCAAGAAAACAAAACTGCCTTGGGCTGTGGGCCCAGAAATTGATGTCGCTGGATTCTGCCCACCATGGGCAGTGCCTTTTCCACAGCTCTAGGCTGGACTCCACGAGGAACAAAAGACATGACAGTATATGCAGGGTACTCCCAGGCCTCCAGGTCATGTGGAAAGGGTGCCTGGTAAAGGCAGAGCAGGCTGCCCAGAGGGGCTGTGCAGCAAGTGTGTTATCCAGCACTGTCACTTTGCTGAGGGCTTGAGTTCCATAGAGGAGACCTGCCCCAGCAACAGTGACTGCGGAGTCTTGGGTGTTGGAGTCAGGTGGGGTTACAGAACTGTGACCAGGAGGTTCTTGCACATATCTTGGCATGAGGCGTGTCTCCTTCTTGCATATGCATTGTGTATGAGCAAGGTCAAGCGGGCGTGCACGTGTACATGCATGAGTATATGTGTGCATACGTGCAAATTGAGTACTTTTACAGGATACAATGTGCTGTAGCTCAGTGCTGTGCATGTTGAGGTGAGAGCCTGTAGCTCAGCGCTGTGTGTCCTGAGGTGAGAGCTGTACTCAGTGCTGTGTGTCCTGAGGTGAGAGCCTGTAGCTCAGCAGTGTGTCCTGAGGTGAGAGCCTGTAGCTCAGCAGTGTGTCCTGAGGTGAGAGCTGTACTCAGCAGTGTGTCCTGAGGTGAGAGCCTGTAGCTCAGCAGTGTGTCCTGAGGTGAGAGCTGTACTCAGCAGTGTGTCCTGAGGTGAGAGCCTGTAGCTCAGCAGTGTGTCCTGAGGTGAGAGCTGTACTCAGCAGTGTGTCCTGAGGTGAGAGACTGTAGCTCAGCGCTGTGTGTCCTGAGGTGAGAGCCTGTAGCTCAGCGCTTTGTGTCCTGAGGTGAGAGACTGTGGCTCAGCGCTGTGTGTCCTGAGGTGAGAGCCTGTAGCTCAGCGCTGTGTGTCCTGAGGTGAGAGCTGTACTCAGCAGTGTGTCCTGAGGTGAGAGACTGTAGCTCAGCTGTGTGTCCTGAGGTGAGAGACTGTAGCTCAGCAGTGTGTCCTGAGGTGAGAGCCTGTAGCTCAGCGCTGTGTGTCCTGAGGTGAGAGCTGTACTCAGCAGTGTGTCCTGAGGTGAGAGCTGTACTCAGTGCTGTGTGTCCTGAGGTGAGAGCCTGTAGCTCAGTGCTGTGTGTCCTGAGGTGAGAGCTGTACTCAGTGCTGTGTGTCCTGAGGTGAGAGCTGTACTCAGCAGTGTGTCCTGAGGTGAGAGCCTGTAGCTCAGCGCTGTGTGTCCTGAGGTGAGAGCTGTACTCAGCAGTGTGTCCTGAGGTAAGAGACTGTAGCTCAGTGCTGTGTGTCCTGAGGTGAGAGACTGTGGCTCAGTGCTGTGTGTCCTAAGGTGAGAGCTGTACTCAGCAGTGTGTCCTGAGGTGAGAGCTGTACTCAGCAGTGTGTCCTGAGGTGAGAGCTGTACTCAGTGCTGTGTGTCCTGAGGTGAGAGCCTGTAGCTCAGTGCTGTGTGTCCTGAGGTGAGAGCTGTACTCAGCAGTGTGTCCTGAGGTAAGAGACTGTAGCTCAGTGCTGTGTGTCCTGAGGTGAGAGACTGTGGCTCAGTGCTGTGTGTCCTGAGGTGAGAGCCTGTAGCTCAGCGCTGTGTGTCCTGAGGTGAGAGCCTGTAGCTCAGCAGTGTGTCCTGAGGTGAGAGCCTGTAGCTCAGCAGTGTGTCCTGAGGTGAGAGCCTGTAGCTCAGCAGTGTGTCCTGAGGTGAGAGCTGTACTCAGCAGTGTGTCCTGAGGTGAGAGCCTGTAGCTCAGCGCTGTGTGTCCTGAGGTGAGAGCTGTACTCAGCAGTGTGTCCTGAGGTGAGAGCTGTACTCAGCAGTGTGTCCTGAGGTGAGAGCCTGTAGCTCAGTGCTGTGTGTCCTGAGGTGAGAGCCTGTAGCTCAGTGCTGTGTGTCCTGAGGTGAGAGACTGTGGCTCAGTGCTGTGTGTCCTGAGGTGAGAGCCTGTAGCTCAGCAGTGTGTCCTGAGGTGAGAGACTGTAGCTCAGTGCTGTGTGTCCTGAGGTGAGAGACTGTGGCTCAGTGCTGTGTGTCCTGAGGTGAGAGACTGTAGCTCAGCAGTGTGTCCTGAGGTGAGAGCTGTACTCAGCAGTGTGTCCTGAGGTGAGAGCTGTACTCAGCAGTGTGTCCTGAGGTGAGAGCTGTACTCAGCAGTGTGTCCTGAGGTGAGAGACTGTAGCTCAGCGCTTTGTGTCCTGAGGTGAGAGCCTGTAGCTCAGCGCTGTGTGTCCTGAGGTGAGAGACTAGCTCAGCAGTGTGTCCTGAGGTGAGAGCTGTACTCAGCAGTGTGTCCTGAGGTGAGAGCCTGTAGCTCAGCACTGTGTGTCCTGAGGTGAGAGCCTGTACTCAGCAGTGTGTCCTGAGGTGAGAGCCTGTGGCTCAGTGCTGTCCTGAGGTAAGAACCTGTTGTAGCCTAGCTGTTTGCACCCTGATGTGAGAGCCATAGCTTAGCACTGTGCATTTCATCCTCTGGCACTCCTGCTTGTCCTTCCTGGTGCCTCCTCCTTGGCACACCTGCTCTGGAGCACATGTATCGCAGGCCCTGCAGGCCCTGTCGAGTTGCCCTCATACCTTATGTGGAAAGCTAGATTGTGTGCCCTGAACAAGCCAAGCCCTTGCGATGGCCCTGGACTGGCAGCACCTCCTATAGTATCATATCTCAAGTTAGAGAGGAGATTGCCTTGGTCCAGGGCAGGGGTCCTGAGTCCTTCCCACCAGTCCCTTCTGATGGCTGGGCCTCTTCTTGTCCCTTCCAGTGGTTGTGCCTTCTCTGGTCCCTTCTGGGGCAGTGGGCAAGAGCTCAGTCTAAGCACAGCCAGGTGCTGACTGGTTCTTTACTTGGGGAGACCAGGTCTGTGGGTCCTCCCAGGTAGCCCAGAGCTGAGCAGGGTCTGTTGTGTGTTAGGTCTTGATGGCCATGGTCAGTGTGCTGGCATGCTGAGGAGTTAAACCGTGTCCTTGCCCCAGAAAGCAGGCTTGAGGATGGGGCCACATTCTGCATCTCTCCGTTCCCATGAATGGCCTCTGTGGCGAGCTCAACCAGCCGCAGATCCGGACCTCCGCCGGGAGGGCCGGACTGCGGGCACAAAGGGTGCTCTGTAGGAGCAGTGAGTGATGGGCTGCCCTTTCATCAGGGGCGCTAACCTTTTGGCAGCCACCAGCAGACTGCATTCTGCTGTGCTGATTGGGAGGACAATGCTGCGCTGGCCTTTGAATGGACACTGCCACCAACAGCGCTGTATTCACAGGGCACTGGGAACTGCACTAGCATTGTCTGCGGGCCCCTGAGCCGCAGGAGACGGGGAGGCACCCTAGGGGGAACCTGCTCTCTGGGCTTAAGCTGCTCTACACTTCAGGTCCCTTTCCACCCGAGCTGCAGCAGCCTGGCGGCTGTGTGCCCCATATGAGAAGGGGAGGAAGACACTGTGCCGCCCAGGGCCCCCCCCCCCCCGTGTCTGTGCTTGCCTCCGAGTCCAAGATGGAGCAAAGTACCGACAGACAGAGACAGACGAACGCAGGACCTGCCCTCACTGCAGCTGAGTCCCGCCACACTACTAGAGAGAGGTCAACATTTGAGGTGCCAGTGCAGCATGCAGCTAGCCAGATTTGCCCTTTTGTCCTTTCTTTTCCCTTCCTTTTCTCTTCTTTTTTCCCTGTTTCTTGAAACAGGCTCTTAGTATGTAGCCCAGGCTGGCCTCAAACTTCAATTCTCTTGCCTCAGCCTCCCAAGTGCTGGGATTACAAATTTGGGTCACCGCACCCAGTCAACCAAGGATTTGCCTTTTGTATTCTGGTTTTTTTATTTTTCTATCAAATAATAATCTTTCTGTTTTTGCCTATTTATGAATTTTGGTCTTGAGTTCCTTGCTATAAGATACTAAAAAGCGATGACCGACCCCGATTGAGTGAAGAAGGAAGAGGGCGAGGCTCAGAGGGGTGTGCAGGTTCAGACGTTGGAGGCACCTGTGCCACCAAGAGAGGGGCCGGGCCCCCTCAGGCAGTGCCTACCCTCTGGTGGCCCCAGGAGGCCCCTCCGTGGTCCTGGCCGTGTCACTAAGCTGTTCTCACAACATGAGGTCAGCTCTGTGGGGCGCCTGGGGCCGCTGAGCCAGGGCCCCACGCTGGTCTTCCTTGGGCGCCGGTTGTGAACACACCCGAACCTTTCCCTCACACTCGGCCTATGCAGTGGGATGTTTTTCTCCCCACAAGTGACAAGACTCTAGTGCCCCCTTTGAAATGTGGCCTGGCTAGTTCAACAGAGACATTTTTACATTACAACTGTGAAATCTCGGCATAAAGTGTCCCTCTGTCCCCCTATTATTTTCTCACAAACGCAGTCCATTGTCACAGCACTGAAGTTAATTTGATCAACATTGGGACATTTAACTTTTATGTCCAGTCAAAAGAGTTGTTTCATGCTCATTTTGGGCATTCATAGGAAATGATTGCCAGAAAAATAATGTTCCTCTGGACAATTGAGAGCAATTAGTTTCCGAGGGAGAGGCGATGTGACGCGGCTGCCACACAGCTCTCCTTTGTGGCTTTATGGATGGTCATCCGTCAGCTGTCAGCCTGCTCAAAGACCCCTCCAATCTCAACGTTCCTCTTTAGGCCGTTCCCAGCATTCGCCTCCCGTTCCGTGAGCAAAAGAAAAGCAGCGCGTCTCCAGGCAAAAGCAAGCTCTGTGCTGAGGATCTAGGTCCTTCCAGAACACCCTGGCAGAGCTGGCACAGCTCTGCTTCTCTCACCGTGTTTGCTGCCTTCTGCCCTGGAGAAGGGTTGTCAGTGTCTTCATCAGAGGTGCAAATGGCCAGACCCCCGAGTCCTGGAGGCTTCAGGGGGCTTGTGTCTGCACTCACCCTGCCCAGCACGGGGTCCCCATAGCTGTGCAGACCCCCCAGAGCCCACAAGCCAGCCCCTTTCCACCCCTCCTGCATAAGCCTGGAGCCCCGGGGCCTGTGCTAGCAGCACGACTAATTAAGTCAAGTACAGTTGTAATGTAGCCGTGGTATAGAGTGTACATATTGCCCTTTTCCCTTCTGTGAAGAAATATGCAGGTGTGCAGCCACCTGAACTTCCAGCACAGCAGCATTTGGATTTGGTGGCTGCCATTCCTTCCCTGTGCTAATGTTGCACAGAGATGTACTGTGTATCTGTACACTTTTATGCCTTAACCTGGTGACAGGTATGTGCGCCTCAGCACAGGTGGTTTATGTTTTGCTCGTGTGGGTGTCCACAGTGATGTTTCAGTGACAGATGAGTGCTGTCCTACTGCGTCCCTCCTCTTCAGCCCATGTCCAGCTCTCGTGGCTTCGCATCAGCTGCTGCTCTGTGGGCCTGCCTTGCTTTCTGTGACTCCTTCTGGGCATTCTCAGTATTTTGCCAAAAGATGCCTCCCTTACCCGTCTGCATCCAGGCAGCCGGGGAGCACAGCAGGCCGAGGCACACAGCTCTGTATCCTGGAGGCACAGCAGGCCAGGGGCCTGTGGCAGCTCGGAGACAGTGTCTCAGACGTCTTCAAGGGAGCCTGAACTTGGGCGAGTGGGGAGGGTCAGTGTGGCGATGGATCCCCAATGCCCCAGGCACATAGTGGGTGCCCTCCCCGTGTTTCAGGGTTGGGTGGACCAACTGCTTAAATCTGGAGGAGATCGCCTCTTCTCTGAAGGTCCCCCCTTTGCTCGAGGGCTAGAAATACTGGTGAGGGCCCAGTTACCAGGAGCCATGGTCAACTACTCAGTGTCTAGGTAAGGCGTCAGCATCTCCCTCTCTGTCCTGTCTATACTCGGTGCCCTGAGGACAGGCTCTGTCTTAGTGAGGGGTGGTTGCCACAGCAAAGCACCACAAGCTGGGACCTAAGCGTAGCTGAAGTCCAAGCCGAGGGCAGCAGGGCCAGTTCTGGCAAGTGCCCCCTTCTGTCCAGTGATACTGTGGCCATGGTGGTAGAGAGCTGAGAGCTCTGCTGCCCTGGCCTGTCCGACAAGGACGCCTGCTTGTTGGGGTTGTGCTCCTACCCCTGACCTCCTCAGCCTCCATGATGGAGTCTTCCTGAAGACTCCATCTCCGGTGAGGCCCTGGGTCATGGCTTCGGCACCAGAAAGTAGGACACAACCCCAGTCCACAGCACATGTGAGTTTAGGCTGTGGGTCCCCGAGATGGCAGCAGCAGGGAGGAAGGCAGAAGCTCATTTGGGCTAAGGTTGAGGAGAGTGGCTTTTAGTGGCTGGGCCCCTGTGACAAGGCCCTAGCAGTGGTGGGCCAGGCACACCTCACCCGAGTCAGGGGATGGAGGGTGAACAGGGCCTGCCCTGCGCAGGCAGTGCTGGCTGCATTGGCACCCACAGGGCCCCAGGAGGGCCGTAGGGTTGGTGTTGCTGACTCTGTGGCAGCTGTTGGACGCAGGGGTTGAGACGGGCGCCAAGGTACCAGACTAGGAGGATGGCATGTGGGGAGGGCCCTGTGCCAGAGAGGGGTGGCCTTTGGGCGGGTTGAGAGTGTTAGATCCTAGGTCTTGATCCAACGACCTACCAGGCTACCACAGTGCCCCGCTGGGTGTTCTCACTGTCTGGTCGTTGATGCAGGTCTCTTGTCTTTGCCTCGGCTGTATCTGGAAACTCTCCACATCCAGCACAGCCTCCCATAGGAACTGAGTTGAGTAGCAGAAACCAGAAAATTCAAACCTGCCTCCGAACCCATTTATTTCAAATTGCCCAAGTGTGCCCATGACACCACAGCCATTTATGTGGCCTATGACTAAGAGAAACTTTTAGGTGAGGTAACTACTTTACAATATTTTGGGTAGCTCTAATGATTTTATGA
Organism: Perognathus longimembris pacificus; assembly: GCF_023159225.1. Taxonomy (NCBI): domain Eukaryota; kingdom Metazoa; phylum Chordata; class Mammalia; order Rodentia; family Heteromyidae; genus Perognathus; species Perognathus longimembris. The sequence goes on along the minus strand of NC_063162.1, from coordinate 788,852 downwards.
ATGCTATATAATACCATGTTACCAACAAACATGATCTTTCTAATAACTGAGAAAAAGCTAACAGTTGATTTCTAGGCATACATAGACTATGCTTGAAAGTACAGTGTCAGAAATTTAGCATCACATTCACTGTTTGGAAAACAAAAAAAGAAGAAAGAAGAACCATCTTCCTAGAGTGTTGGAATTCCTGGAGGCAACAACTGGCCAGCATGGCAAACCCACCTTCCAAACCTCTGAAGTAATCCTTGTTGTATTACACACACACACACACACACACACGCACGCACGCACGCACGCACGCGCACCATGTGAAGTGTCTGCTATTTCCTAAGACCTGCAGGCTGTTCGTGGCTCTCTACAGAGCCCTCACTGACTGTGTGGAGACTTTCGAGGGGGCCGAGATGGAGCCCTGCTCGGGCCGAGTCCCATGGCAGGAGAGCCAGTGGCCCTGGAGCTGCATTTTTGAGCCATTGACTGGGATTCTCTTCTGAAAGGCTTGAACCCAGGACGTGCCTCTGGGAATGCCATGTCTTTCGACACCGGGGACAGGGCCCCTGACTGGGCAGGGGGAGGCTGCCCCTCCCCCAGCAGGCTGCCACATCCTGAAACCACCTGTCAAACAGGAGACACCATTTCCAGGCCTAAAAAAATGATTTTTATGGCTCTTCTTGTAATTCTCTTTCTGAATGAGGCACATGATATTGATGTGGGCCTACTTTTTAATCATAATAGCTACTGACAAGGTAATTAATTTTAAAACAACTCTTTTTTTCCCCTGGTCCAAATGGCACTATATTGAAATTAAAAGCGAGTGCACAGGGGCCATGGGCCTGGCACTCAGGCGATTGCCTCGGCTGGTGACAGCCCCTTCATCTTGCCGTTTCTGTGCGACCTTCAGAGATGGGTGTTGTTATTAATTGGCTCAGGCTATTATATCAAGAAGAGCAGAACGGGGAACTATGATAAAGTTTAGGCTTTTGACGACAGTCTTGCAGGAGCCCAGGCCTGCCAGTGACATTGTGCCTGCCGGGCACTGGAGGCACAGGAGGGCCCGGGCAGGGCCCCAGGGGCAGCGCTCCCTCACACATCAGGAGCGGCTTTCTAGAGTGGGTGCCGTGGGTCCCATTCCAAAACTGGCTTTTTGATAAAGAGTTCCCGTCACGATGTACTTACTGTTGAATGACTGAGCCGGTGTTTGCTGCTGCGGCCAGTGCGTCCTGAGCACCTGTCCCTGTGGCCCTCCTTAGGCCTTTGCTTCCGTCTGCTGAGCCCCCTGCCTGCACCTGGGAGGAGCCTGAGGGCCCGGCCCAACCTTGCTCCCCCGCCTCCTGGGGAACACCCGCTCCCTGGGGAGCTGGTACATAATGCCGCCTCTGCCCTGCCTTGTTGTCTGCTTCTCTGGCCCGTGAGTATTGTTTGCTCTCCGCAGATGCCTCCAGGCAGCCTCTGAGCAGCACCTCTTTCCCAGATCATCGTTCAGAGCCTTTAGTCCATGGTCCCACAAGAGATGGCACCGTCTAAAACAAAGATGTAATCTAAATGGGTTTGACACAGACAGGAGTTGGTGAATACGCGTGCATCCTTCAAGCAGGGAGGGCTGCGTGCTGTGACCTTGAACACCACACTCCCTGCTCCCCGTCTGACGCGGATGTGCGTGTCTGGGCAGGGCACTGCATTCTGCAGTCATGAAGGAGAAGATTAAATCAACCTTAGTATTTTTCAAGGCCAAGTGAAGTATCAGTACAAAAGGAACATAGGCCAGGTGTGGGAGTACACACCTGCAATCCCAGTACTTTGGAGACTGAGGTAGGAGAATCAGCCTGGGCTATGTGCAAGACTGAAAAGGAAAAAGAAGGGAGAGGCGTCCGCTTGTGTTTGTGAATCCGCACATCCTCACTGCCCCGGCTTCGGGCTTTGCAGGGAGCGGGGCGCTCGCTCGTGGGCTTTGCAGGGAGCGGGGTGCTCGCTCGTGGGCTTTGCAGGGAGCGGGGCGCTCGCTCGTGGGCTTTGCAGGGAGCGGGGCGCTCGTGGGCTTTGCAGGGAGCGGGGCGCTCGCTCGTGGGCTTTGCAGGGAGCGGGGTGCTCGTGGGCTTTGCAGGGAGCGGGGCGCTCGCTCGTGGGCTTTGCAGGGAGCGGGGCGCTCGCTCGTGGGCTTTGCAGGGAGCGGGGCGCTCGTGGGCTTTGCAGGGAGCGGGGCGCTCGCTCGTGGGCTTTGCAGGGAGCGGGGCGCTCGCTCGTGGGCTTTGCAGGGAGTGGGGCGCTCGCTCGTGGGCTTTGCAGGGAGTGGGGCGCTCGCTCGTGGGCTTTGCAGGGAGCGGGGCGCTCGTGGGCTTTGCAGGGAGCGGGGCGCTCGTGGGCTTTGCAGGGAGCGGGGCGCTCGCTCGTGGGCTTTGCAGGGAGCGGGGCGCTCGCTCGTGGGCTTTGCAGGGAGCGGGGCGCTCGTGGGCTTTGCAGGGAGGGAGCGGGGCGCTCGCTCGTGGGCTTTGCAGGGAGGGAGCGGGGCGCTCGCTCGTGGGCTTTGCAGGGAGCGGGGCGCTCGCTCGTGGGCTTTGCAGGGAGCGGGGCGCTCGCTCGTGGGCTTTGCAGGGAGCGGGGCGCTCGCTCGTGGGCTTTGCAGGGAGCGGGGTGCTCGCTCGTGGGCTTTCTGCTGGCGGATGTTGACAGTTCACAGAGGCTGCACTGCGTAGCGCTCCCAGTCTTTCAAGGCATTTTCTAGAAGTGTGATGGTTCCTTCCAGTTTTTCCTGCAGCCAGCAGATAGATGCTTGGGGTTTGGTTTGGTTTTTCTCTAAAAATTAAAAGCGGAAGAAAAGGAGGAAAAGGTGGAGCTCCCTGACGGTAGCCCTGTGGGCATGGCACAGGGGGCACTGCTGGGTCTCCAGGCCAACTGGGCCCCCATTCTTCCTGGCCCACCTCCACCCCCCTTCTTCTGGACCCTCCAGCACTTGCTCTGTGAGACGAGCTTGTGAAGAGTGGGGTCTGCTCACCAGCACCCCGGCACAAGGAGTGGGGTGTCCTGACCTGCAGACCCTCGGCAGGCAGGCCACACGCCTGGTGGGAGCAGAGTGCCTGGGTCTCCCCCCGCTCTCCCTGGGCTGCAGCATGGAGACTCAGACCCTCAGTTCATGACCTGGAAGACCCGGAAGCTGTGCGGTCGTCTCCTTACATGGCTGTGACCTAGCAAAGGGCTGGTACATTCTCTGGATGGTTTTTAACAGTTGAAATATGTTTGTTTGTTTTTTACCTTAAGGATGTTCAGCTGTATTTCTACTGAGTCACATGGGGAAGAGGGGGAGGGAAGGAGAAGGGACAAGGCCAAACCTAAGTGACCTATGGCCAGGCCACCCCTGCCTGCCAGTGCTCGGCTTTCCTCCACAGAAACACTGAGCAGTAGAGCAATTAGACAAAACGGCAGCCATCTGTGTTAAGAATCGTTTGTTTGGCTGGGCACTAGTGGCTCACACCTGTAGTTCTAGCTATTTAGAAAGCTAAAACCTGAAAATTTGAGGTTCAAAGCCAGCTTGGGCAGAAAAGTCGGCAGAATGCTGGCATAGAGATGTGGCTCAAGTGGTAGATCCCCGGCCACAAGCCAAGTTAAGAGTGAGTGGCCCTGAATTCAAGCCTCAATATCAGCACAAAAAGATAAAAGAATAACCCACTACCACAAGAACCACCTCTTAAATGCTTAAATTGCAGGTTGAACATGATTCCACCTAAAAAGAAAGACAACTTTTTGTAGAGCTTGGCCAGAATATATAGCAGGTACGAGTAGTCAAGAGGAAAAAGAGAAGAGCAGAGACAGTTTTTAAAAGAATTGCCAACAGGTAGGGCTTCCTGGTAAAAAGCCATTTGAGAGAAAAGCAGACAGGAATAGGTAAGATCTATAGGAAGGAGCAGAGTCTCAGAAAGGCCTGTGCCTGGCCGGAGTTGTGTGGAACGGTGCAGGTGTAGTGGGATGTGGATTGAGCATTCATAGCAGAGGCCTTCAGCTGAAGGCCAGGCTCGGGAGGCCCCGTCCCGTCCCAGAAAGCGAAGTGTAACAGAAAAGCCTGTAGCCCTGAGAGGCCCCAGCACAGCCCAGGGCAGGGCAGCAAGCAGAGCGCAGGCCCTGGGAGGGCCGAGGTTCTGTTCCTTGTTCAGGGATGTTTGAGTGGACATGGTCCGTGTTGTGAGCTGGGCTCCGCAGCCCTTCCGGAGAGCCAGGCTACACAGCGCCCCCTGCCTCCTTCACGGGGCGCTGAATGGCACCAAAGGGTGAGGGCTGCTGCCCCGCTGTGACCTCGAGCTTTTCGCCCGTGATGACAGTGCCCATCAGAAGCCCCGTGCACACCACGGTGTGTACCACGCTCTGTAAGCCCCACACTCATTGCTCCCTCTAACAAACCAGATGGAAAAAGCTCAGTCTCCGATTCATCAGCTACATTCTGTAGCCTCCTGTGCTTCCAGCACCCTGGCATCCCAAGCCTAGCTCCAGTGTCCACAGACAGCGTCCTGGCAGTGGCCACAACCCCTGCTGGCACTCACCTGTGCCCAGAGCGGCACGCGCCTGTACCTGCCCACCAGGTGATGCCTTAGGACTTCCTGATAGGCAACAATTTGAGGAATCTGATTAAAAAAAAATTCTCCCTGACTCTGCCTGGCCAATGACTGGGTTTGAAAAATACCACAGCAGCCGATCTCTTCCTCTGTGACAGCTTTGTCACAGCAAAGCCCTAAACGAACAGCAGGTCTCCACTCCTCGGATGTCTTGTTGCAGGTGGTCCCCAACCACTTTCAGATTAGAGCGCTTGAGCCTATTGGCCCAGTGCTTAGGAGATTTGGGCTATGTTTTCTAGGGAAGCCGCTCCTGCCGAGTGTGTGCGTGTGTGTATATGTGTGTATGTGTTTTCATGGAAAGTCTTCAAAAAGGGGGCCCTGAGGGATTCAGAATACATCAGAATGTCTTCCCGTCGCCATGACTCGGAAATGCCCAGGTAGGATAACTCATAAATGAGCTTGACCCACGTCCCCAGGAGGCCCCCAGGAGGCAGTGCCCGGCCGAGCTTGGCTGCTGGTCCAGGGAGGCCCGCCCGCCTGCGGGACTCACCCGCCACGGCAGGACTGACCACGTTGCCTTGCTGTGTCTCCTGAAGGCTGTTTTCTGCGTTTGTTTCTGCTGTTGCCTGGCTGGTGAGGCCAGGACCGAGTGCTGTTTGGCAGCCATGTGCTGGTGGGAGTCCCTGCTCAGGCTGAGGAGTGAAGAAGTGGTCACCGTCAGTGGGCAGCGGGTAGTTTTTGGGGGGCGTGGAGGGGAGACGTAGCCTGCCTGGTGACGCTGGGCAGTGACCTGCATCAGTGACCTCTGTCCTTTTCCCTTCTCAGAATCATCGACCAGCGGTTTGAGAAAGTTTCCTACTTTGTCTTTGGAGATTTCAACTTCCGTCTGGATTCCAAGTCTGTGGTAGAGGTAGGCCTGCCCCCCCCCGCCCCCTTGCTGGGCTGGGTGCTGTGACACCCAGGGGAATGTCCCCTTTGCCGGCTGTGTCCATGTGGTCCTTCTCACCTATTACATATGCAGTTAGGAGGGAGGCGGGGACGGGGGTTCCTCAGCGCCTCGCAGCTGGCCAGCTACGTGATCTCTGCCTGCCTTCAGCCCAACAGCCTGTGCCTGCAGGTGGACGAGCCGCTCCCAGCACAGCTCTGGGCCTGCGGAAGGCTCGGGCAAACAGCCGGGCTTGCTGGGCTTCTGACCGGTGATGCTCTGACTGCAGCTTGTCTGAGCCGTGCCCCTCGTAACACACGTAGACGTTATCAAAGCCCCATTTAAAATGTGTCCTCCCCCCGTCTGCAGCTCCCGTTCACATCAGCCCTGGGACCGGCAGCTGACGTGAGGTCAGGGTCGGCCGTGGGACTGGGGTCACGAGCCGTGGCCCTGAGCACACGCGGCTGCCTCGGCTCCGGTGTGGCGAGCCGGCTCCGGCCAGGCCCTCGTTCCTGCGTAGCTGGGATGCGCCACCCACCATGCAGAGCAACAGGGGAGGGTCCTGAAAGTGAGCCGCTCTGTATCTTCCACACTCCCTGCACACTGGGTGAGGCGGGCCAGGCCAACGGACCTCAACTGACCTTCACATGCTTGGCCGACACCAGCTGACTGACACGTGTTAGTTTCCCATCATTGGCAGAAAATTATTTATTTTTCTTTTGGAAGTACTGGGGTTTGAACCAAGGGTCTTGCACTCAACTACTTGAACTATACCCCAACCCTTTGGTCATTTTTCAGATAAAGTCTCATGTTTTGCTTTTGTGCCAGCCTCAGAACGAAATCCTTCCTACCCTTCCACATAGATGAGATGGCAGGCATGTGCCTGGCTTGTTTGTTGAGATGAATCCCACCAAATTTTTGTCTAGGCTGGCCTGGAAATGCGATCTTCATGTTCTTCACCTTGGAATTACAGGTGTCAGTTACTGCCCTTGACAGTCTTCTTTCTTTCTCTTTCCCTCCCCCCCCCATCTGTCTGTCTTTCTTTCATCCTGGGACTTGAACTCAGGGCCTGGTCACTGTCCCTGAGCTCTTTTGCTCGAGGCTAGTGCTCTATCACAGCTCCACTTCTGGCTTTCAGGTGGTTGATTGAACACAAGCATCTCATGGGCTTTCCTGTCCAGCATGGGCCTCGCTGTGTTGGAGGCAGGGTCCAGCGCGGGCCTAGCTGTCTCAATGACCTGCGGTTTGGCTTCCTTGCTTGTTAATCTCTGTGGCCTGTGCCCAGTGCGAGGTCTCCAGACAAACACCCAGCTGCCCTTCTCTGTGCCCCAGATGTGGTACCCTACCACATAGGCCACCGGGCAGTGCTGTGTGCAATTCCTGTGGAAGGCATGGCCCAAGTTCCTCAAGTTCAGGGAAGAACTCAACAGGTCACAGGATGTTCCCCTTGAGAGTAGTTCCTGCCCCCAGTAACAGAACAGTTGCTTTAAATGGCAGGTTTTCCCTAGACTGCAAGACACAGCAGGAGGGTCACATGGGCCATGATTCATGGGGGTCGGGGACCCAGCCTGTGACAGGCCACACAGCTCCTTGCTGTCTTGGGGTCCTTTCCTTGCTCCCTCACTGTCTGTTAGGGGGCCTTTTCCTCACCCCCCCCCCATCAGGGTCCCTTTTCTCACTCCCCCACTGTCTGTTAGGGGGAGCCCTTTCCGTGCTTGGGCTGGGTCCACTCGAGCTGGGATATATTGGGGGACTGGTATGTTTTCAAAACAAAAGAACTAACTGAACAATAACAGATTCATAAGCAATGGCCATGGTGTTGCTTTGCCAAGTCCCATCTGCATTACTTGATAGTCCTAGGCCACTGGCAATACTTGTTCTTTTATTTCAATCATAATTACTAATTTTAATAAGTCTCAGATTGCACATTTTTTAAGTTTGTGCCAGTATGGGGGCTTGAACTCAGAGCATTTTTCTCTACCTTAGCTTTTTCACTCAGGGTTGGCAGTCTGTACCTCCACTAGGGCTTTTACTTGCTGGTTAATTGGAGGAAAGAGTCTCTTGGATTATCTGCAAGGTCTGGCTTTGAACCATGATTCTTAGATCTCAGCCTCCTGAGTAGCTAGGATTCCAGGTGTGAGTCACCAGCACCTGGCTAAGATTACACCTTATACAGTAGCATCATATATGGGCTTTAAAATGATAAGAAAGCATTAAAGAGTCTACAGAATGCACAGGGCTGTGCTGGAGACACAGGTGGACACGGAATGCACAGGGCTGTGGTGGAGACAAAGGTGGACACTGGAAAAGTCTGGAGGATACCAGACCTGAGGTTCTATGATCCAGAGGTGCTGAGCTGTTCAAGATACAGAGTTGTCAAAGCAGGTCTGGGTGGCTGGCCCCCTTGTGTGTTTGTTTGAAGTGAGTGGTGTGTCACTGTCAGGAGAAGCTGCGCTCCAGAGGAAGTCTGGGGACAGCTAGAGGTCCTGTGTGTAGCATCCCTGAAAGTGATCAGGTGACAGAGTCCCTGTGTCTGCCATGTGCCAGTCTCGGCTGCTCCTCCTTTACAGTCCCAGGTGAGGACATTATGGCTGGTGTGATTGATGAGCTCCTATGACTCACGTTACTGAAACAATTCAGTATATGCAGTTGTAATTATTTATTGACACACATAAATGATCAGTTTGTGCCTTGTGGTGTGCTGACAGATGGTAGTTGTTTATGTGTGTAAACAAGATGTAGAGCCATTCTGTTTTGGCACTTTTGTGCAAATGGAGTAGCTTAGGTTGGAACGCTTGCTTCATTGAGTAGAGGGAGGAGAGGTAGAACTCAATTTTAGAGCTATATTTCCTGTCAAAACAGAGTAGCCAAAGCCCCACTGCCATCACAGACACCTCTGTCTGTGAGACCCCCTTCTCAGAGCCATTGGATGGGACAGCATGTCCAAAGTGGCCCTAACACCCCAGGGGAGGTCCCTCCCTGGGAGTGGGCGCTCCAGACTCTCTGACAGGCAGGCGCTCTAGCACTGGGTGGCTGGCACTGGGTGCTGGTAGTGGCTTCTTACTGTTGAAGAATCCTGGGCTCTGGTCCTTTCTGTTAATCTGGACTTGTGAAGAAGTGGGAGGAAAAGCAATAGTGTTTCACTGAATTATTTGCTCAATGAATACATGGATGTGTCTTAGATCCCTACTTTAATTGTTCGAGGGGTTTTATGGTTCTTTAAACTGTGCAGATAGTTGCTGTTTATTTGACAGAATTATCTATAAAACTGGTTACATTTTGTATATACTTCATTATATAAGTAAAATAAACCCAATGGGAAATATGGAGTGTGATTTTTTTCAGAGTAGTTTTTCAGGACCAGTTCAGGAGGAGAAAGCTCTGGAATCAGACTCCCCACGGCACCCGTGGTGGCTAGCTGGTTCTGGGAGCTGAGGTGCAGAGAGAGCATGAAGCCAGCCAGGGCCGCTCCCTCCGCGTGGCCACCTGCCTCTGCGGAGGAGGCGCTGTCCCAGCGAGCCTCCTGGCTCGGTCCCGGTCCCGTCCAGCTCTGCCACAGGCAGTCCTGCCCAAAAGGAGTGCAGAGCTGCCTCAGGGACAGCCCCACGGAGGACGCAGAGCACGTGGGACCTCAGCCGTGTCTTGCTCCCCGAGCGCTCAGGCCCACGCTGCTCTGGCTTCGGGCCGACGTGACGTCGTAGAAATGTCTGCCTCGGTGCCAGCTGCGTCCTGTCCTCTACATGTACAGACCGAGGAGGACAGCCTCTGCCTCACGGGGACCCACTCCTCGGAAGTGAGAGGGCGGCCACGCCAGCCTCGGGCCTGCGTGCTTAGGGGTGTTGGTGCCCTCTACTTGAGCAGTCCCCCAGGGCTTCCAGAGTGCTGACCAGTGAAACGGGGACGGGCGTGGTGTGCCCCGTGAGCGCCCAGGGATGCCTTCCCGCGGGAGGAGCGGCGTGCAGAGCTTCTGCTAGGGTGCAAGCCGGGGGACTGCCTGGCCAGCCGGAGCCCCCGGGACCACCTCGCCTTCAGCACTGCCCGGCAGGAAGCATTTCCGCGTTCCCCTCCAGAGCCCGTTGGAACCCAGGCGCCCCTCACTGGCACGGATGTGCCATGGAGCCCGTCCATAGCCGCACCCGCCCCATCCTTTGCCCTGGGCTTTTAGAGGAGCAGAGTGCTCTGCCGACCCTTCCCTTGTGGTTCTCATGACACCTTCCCGAAGCCATCACGCTGGCTGGCAAGATTCATTAGAGGTTAATTAAATCCATCTCCAAAACAATGAGAGGCAGTGAGCGGAGCCCGGCTGCAGTAAATTAAATGCATTAAATGCAGCGATTGTCCATCCCGGTGGATGGTGCGAGGCTGGGGCCTTCGCATGAGCTCCGCCTCTGGGCCCTGGAGGCTCTGTGAGCCCAGTGGGGACCTGCTTGTCACTCTTGGGGAGGGAGGATGTCAGGGATTGGACAGTGTGGCCTGTGAAAGAGGCTCTGTGTGTGCAAAGTGAAGAGGCTCTGTTCCCCAGGACCCAGCAGCTTCTTGCGTTTCAGATGCAAATGAATGCAAACATGCTTGCGGAGCAGAACTGAAAAGATGATACTGTGATCAAATTTGGCACAGCTTACGCCATAATTAAAACATACACAAATTAAACACGATTATCATGTGCCATCTAATAGGACCATGCGTTGTTACAATAATTAATAATGCCGCTCGGGCTCAGCCCTGGGCTGGGAGTGTTTGGAGGGTATGTTTTATGCCTTGCGTGGTGGCAACTGGCAGCTGGGGTGCTCAGCTGGCTGTGTGACACAGTGTGACGGCGGTGCCAGGAGCACCCGTCTCTGCGTGGCCGGGCCCCGCTGCACCTGCTGTCTATCACCTCCTTGGCAGTGGCAGTGATCGATGAGGTTTTGGAGGCTGGTGGCCGTTGTTAGAATTCACTTGCTGGGTGCTGACAGGTGTGCGATCAGGTACAGGGCGGGCTGGGGAGCAGAGCCCCTCGAGGGCAGGGCTGTTTCCAAAGCTGCCTGCAGGGAAGCTCTGGGATGTGCCTTCCAGACTGGCTCCAAGGCGGCACCAGCCTTGGTGGCCGGTGTGGAAGAGCAGTGTTGGAAATGAGCACGGTGCATAGCCCAGTGTCACTGACTGGGCAGGGACTGCAGCCTGCAGGAGCCACTGCCCCCCGCCCCCCGTGCCTGGACTGCAGCTGAAGTGTCCCTGGGTTCTCGTTCAGCCGATCCCTGCCATACCCTTCTGCACACATACCCTGCCGTAAGCACAGCTGGCATTGTGCAGACCCTGCTAGGAGTGCCCATGGGGAAGCTTCTTCACAAAACACTTCCCCAGGGTTTGTGTTGGGGTACGCATGCATCAAGCCCAGCCTAAGGTCAGCAGCCTGCGGCCCTGCCCTGTGCCCCCTGCTTGGAGGAGGGTTTGTCTGGGACCTTGTTCCCAGCCCCAGGTGAAAAGGCACACTAGGGCTCTGTTGAGCTGTGTTACTCCTTGGGTTTGAAGCCAGAGGCGGAGCGTGTCTCCCTTATTTCCTGCTCACAGTGAGCTCTACCTTATCCTGTAAGAGTCCCAGGCATGGTGCAGTGGGCATGCGTCCCTACAGCCCTGGCGTATCCACCGGTGCCCGGCCCCCAAGCTGCTCACCACAGTACCTCTGACCCTGGGTGAACCACAAAGGGCAGAGGGTGGGGAGAGTCTGAGGGCCAGGAGAGCAGCGCTTTTGCGTCTCAGCTGTGCACGTCTGCCGTGCATCCTGGGAAAGGAAGCTGAAATGCTTGCTAGCCAGAGTTAGTTCAGGTTGACTTTTAGGTGCCATCCAGTCATGTGTTTCTGTCAAGCATAATTCAGCCTGCATGCGGCATTGTCCTGGCCAGTTCAGTGTTAACACCCTCCCTCCATAGAGCTCTGGTGGCCTCTCCGCACGGGGCCCTCTGCCTCTAAGGCCCCTCATTTTGATGCCCACACCCATTGCCATGGGCCAGCCAGTAGGGGCACCTGTTGGATGTGTGCTGACTTTGGGGTATACTGTGTGCCCACCCAAATGGAATGATTAGAGAATTAATTGCGATACTATTTTCCTGGACCCCCAAATTCATGTGATGAATGCAGGTTTCAAAGCCTTTGTTTTGCATTTCACAGCAAGCAGTTAAGTGTCTGACTAGTTATCCTCATTTTCTACTTCATGAACATAGTGCTTATTTTGTGATTCTTTTTTTTTCCTGGTTGGGTATTTTATTTTATTTTTTTCAAATTTTTATTATCAAACTGATGTACAAAAAGGTTACAGTTTCATACATTAGGCACTGGATACATTTCTTGTACTGTTTGTTACCTCGTCCCTCATACCCCCCTCCCTCTTCCCCCTTTCCCTCCCCCCCCCCCCACGGAGGTGTTCAGTTCACTTACCCCAAACAGTTTTGCAAGTATTGCTTTTGTAGTTGTTTGTCTTTTTTTTACCCTGTGTCTCTCAAATTTGGTATTCCCTTTCAATTTCCTACTTCCAATACCAGTATACACGGTTTCCAATATACTCACACAAGATTACAGAGATAGTGTAGGTACAACCACAGGAAGGTGATACAAGAATATCATCAATAATAGAAGCTACAGATACACATAGGACATTGAAAGTAGTTACAACTGTTTCCATAACATGGAGTTCATTTCAATTAGCATCATCTTATGTGTTCATAAGGGTATAGCTATTGGGCCTTGTGATGCTCTGCTATGACTTGCCTAAACCTGTACTAATTATTCCCAATAAGGGAGACCATAGAGTCCATGTTTCTTTGGGTCTGGCTCACTTAACTTAGTATAATTTTTTCCAAGTCCTTCCATTTCCTTACAAATGGGACAATGTCATTCTTTCTGATAGAGGCATAAAATTCCATTGTGTATATGTACCACATTTTCCTGATCCATTCGTCTACTGAGGGGCATCTGGGCTGGTTCCAGATTCTCGCTATGACAAATTGTGCTGCAGTGAACATTGTTGTGCTGGTGGCATTACTGTGATTTTGTTTGTGGTCTTTTGGATAGATACCCAAAAGTGGGGCTGCTGGGTCATAGGGGAGTTCTATATTTAGCCTTCTGAGGAATCTCCATACTGCTTGCCGGAGTGGCTGAACCAGATTACATTCCCACCAACAATGAAGTAGGGTTCCCTTTTGGCCACACCCCCTCCAACAATTGTTATTGTTAGTTTTCTTGATATATGACATTCTTACTGGGGTGAGATGGAATCTCAATGTTGTTTTGATTTGCATTTCTTTTATGGCCAGTGATGTAGAGCATTTTTTCATATGTCTCTTGGCCATTCTCATTTCCTCATCAGAGAAGTCTCTTTGTAAGTCTTTAGCCCACTTGATGAGGGGGCTATTGGTTCTTTGCGGTTTTGTTTTGGAAAAAGGCAATTTTTTTAGTTCTGCATATATTTTAGAGATGAGGCCTTTGTCTGTTGAATGTCCGGTAAAGATCTTCTCCCAGTCTGTGGGCTTTCTGTTTATCTTGCGAGCTATGTCCTTTGCCGTGCAGAAGCTCTGCAGTTTGATGCAGTCCCATTTGTCCAACCTTTCTTTGATTTGTAGCCTTTCTGGGTCTTTGTTAAGGAAGTTCCGTCCTGCGCCAAGGAGCCCAAGTGTTTCTCCTACTCCTTCCTTTAGTGTTTTCAGTGTCTGTTTTGATTTCAAGGTCTTTAATCCATTTGGAATGATTTTGGTGCAGGGTGATATATAAGGATCTAGTTTTAGTTTGTTGCATGTGTTGAGCCAGTTTTGCCAGCACCACTTGTTAAAGAGGCTATCTTTCTTCCATACTATTGTTTTAGCTCCTTTATCAAAGATTAAGTAGACGTAGTTCTGTGGGTTCATTTCTGGGTCTTCAATTCTGTTCCATTGGTCTTCAGGCCTGTTCCGGTGCCAATACCAAGCTGTTTTTATTACTATAGCTTTATGATACAGCTTGAAGTTGGATATTGTAATTCCTCCAGCACTGTTCATTCTGCTTAGGATTGTTTTTGCTATTCTAGGTCTTTTATTGTTCCATATGAATTTCTGGATTGCTTCCTCTATTTCATTAAAGAATGGTGTTGGGATATTAATGGGTATTGCATTGAATTTGTAGATAGCCTTTGGCAATATTGCCATTTTGATTATATTAATCCTCCCAATCCAGGAGCATGGGAGGTTTTTCCATTTCCGTAGTTCTGACTTAATTTCGTTTTTCAAGCTTTTAAAGTTCTCATCAAAGAGGTCTTTCACTTATTTGGTTAAGGTTATTCCCAGGTATTTTATGTTTTGGGGGGCTATTGCAAAAGGAGTTGCTTTCCTGATTTCAGCCTCGGTCTTCGGGTCGTTAGCATAGAGAAAGGCCATTGATTTTTGAAGGTTTATTTCATATCCTGCAACTTTGCCAAAGTTTTGGATCAGCTCTAGTAGCTTGGGGGTAGAGTCTATGGGATTCTTTAGGTATAGGATCATGTCATCTGTGAAGAGAGAAAGTTTAACTTCATCTTTTCCTATTTGGATCCCCTTTATATTCTCTTCTTGCCTTATTGCTTGGGCTAGGAATTCTAGTACTATGTTGAAGAGCAGGGGAGAGAGTGGACATCCCTGCCTTGTTCCTGATTTTAAAGGGAATGGCTTTAGTTTTTCACCATTTAGAGTTATGCTAGCTGTTGGTTTGTCATAAACTGCCTTGATTATATTTAGGAATGTTCCCTGGAATCCCAGTTTTTCCAGGGCTTTTAGCATAAATGGGTGCTGGATTTTATTGAACGCTTTTTCCGCATCCAGAGATAAAACCATGTGGTTCTTTAGCTTGCTCCGGTTGATGTGGTGGATTACATTAATTGACTTGCGTATAGTAAACCAACTTTGCATCCCTGGGATGAATCCAGTCTGATGATTTTTTTTGATGACCTGTTGAAGTCGATGGGCCAGAATTTTGTTGAGAATTTTTTGTCTATGTTCATCAGGGAGATCGGTCTGTAGTCCTCTTTCTGTGATGAGTCTCTGCCTGGCTTTGGGATGAGGGTTATACTGGCTTCATAGAATGAGTCTGGTAGTGAACGTTCTCTTTCAATTTCATTGAAGAGTTTGAGAAATATTGGTGTGAGTTCTGTTTTGAAGGCCTTGTAGAATTCTGCAGTGAATCCGTCTGGACCTGGGATTTTCTTGGATGGGAGATCATTTATTGCCATTTCTATTTCAATACTGGATATGGGTCTGTTTAGAAGGTTTAAATCTTCATGGTTGAGTTTGGGGATATCAATTTTTTCTAGGAAATCATCCACTTCTTCCAAGTTCTCGAATTTGTTGGCATAAAGGTTTGCAAAATAGTCCCTTATTATTTTCTGAATTTTGGTTATTTCTGTGGTGATGTTACCTGTTTCATCTCTTATCTTGTTTATTTGAGTGTGCTGCCTTCGTTTTTTGGTCAGGTTTGCCAGGGGTCTGTCTATCTTGTTGATTTTTTCAAAGAACCAACTCTTTGTTTTGTTGATTCTTTCAATGGTTTTTTTCATCTCTAATTGATTTAATTCTGATTTGATTTTAATTATTTGCTTCCGTCTATTGACTTGGGGTTTGGCTTGCTGTTCTCTCTCCAGAAAATTAGGGTGCTTCCTTAAATTACTGTGTTGCTGTTTCTCCAGTTTGTTGATGCATGTACTCAGAGATATAAATTTTCCTCTGAGTACTGCCTTTGATGTGTCCCAAAGGAGCTGGTACTTTGTGTCCTCAACTTGGTTGAAGTCCATAGACATTTGAATTTCGGTTTTAATTTCTTCAATGACCCACTGATGGTTCAGCATTGTGTTGTTTAGTCTCCATGAAGTGTAGGATTTTCTGTGGTGGCTGTTTGAGTTGAGCTCTAATTTTATTCCATTGTGGTCTGAGAGAATGCAGGGAATGGTTTTGATACTTCTGAATTTGTACAGATTTTCTTTGTGCCCTAAGATGTGATCTATTTTGGAGAATGTGCCATGTGCTGCAGAGAAGAATGTGTATTCTGTTGTTGCTGGGTGGAATATTCTGTAGATGTCGGTTAAGTCTAGTTGGTCTATGCAATTATTAAGATCTGTGGTTTCTTTGTTCAGTTTTTGGCGTGTTGATCTGTCCAGAGGTGATAGTGGAGTGTTAAAGTCCCCAACTATCAATGTGTTTGGGTCTGTGAGTGTTTTTAGAGTCAGTAGTGTTTGTTTGATGAAGTTGGGTGCTCCTGCATTTGGTGTGTAGATATTTAGGATGGTTATATCTTCCTGTAGGAGAGATCCCTTTACTAGTATGTAGTAGCCTTCTTTGTCTCTTCTTACCTTTTTTAATTTGAAGTCAATTTTGTCTGATACTAGGATTGCAACTCCAGCCTGCTTATGGGGGTCATTTGCTTGATAGATTTGATTCAGCCTTTCACTTTTAGAAGATGTTTACTTTTGCTGGATAGATGTGTCTCTTGGAGGCAGCAGAAAGATGGATCTTGATTTTTGATCCAACTTATGAGCCTATGTCATTTGATTGGAGAATTAAGTCCATTAATGTTGATAGTTAGGATTGAGAGATGATCGTTTGTTCCTTTCATTATCACTACCTTGTTTAAAGCGGTGTCTTCCCATTTCTTGATCTGATGTTTACTATTTAGGGTTCATTTCTCTGTCTGTATTGGGATCTTGATTATTTTCCCTGTGTAGTACATCTTTGAGGATTTTCTGTAAAGCTGGTTTGGTGGAGATATATTGTTTCCGTTTTTCCTTACTGTGGAAGACTTTTATTTGACCTTCGGCTATGAATGAGAGTTTGGCTGGGTACAGAATTCTTGGTTGGTAGTTATTTTTATTTAGTGTTTGGTATACTTCATTCCAGGCTCTCCTTGCTTTCATGGTCTCTGCTGAGAAGTCTGGGGTATTATTTTGTGATTCTAAGACTCAGGTGTAGATAACCGGTGACTTTCCTCTCAGTCAGAATGTGACATTTGAATTCTCAGTACCCACGTGGCAGGGTCCTGGATGTGGGCCTTGAGCCTTTGCGTGCTTGCTAACGTGGGGCAGCCGCATTCTGCAGCTGTGCGGTGCGGGTAGCCTGGCCAGGGGAGGGGCCACAGCATCAGCGCAAGGCCGGGGCCTTTGCATGAATGTCTCCTTCCAAGGAAAGCTGTGACATTGATTTGATAGTGTATCTCACCGTCTCCACACGCACATTAACACTTAGCATTCCCAGGACAGCTGTTTTCAGCCTAGGTTTATCCTCTAGATCAGTCCCACTTTCTGTGAAGTCCTTTGAAGGGAAGCCTGTGTGCCTCCGGAAACCCTTTTTCTCCCCCAGGCAACAAGTGGGGACAGCCCTCAGCTTGGCCAGCCTTGCTGGGACATGGAGTTTGTATGTGTAGCTAGCTCTTCATGTCAGAACATGTTGTGGCTAGAAATCAACCAAGAACCAGGGTTGGTAAGAACCATAGGGGGACTGTGGTGAGTTTCTGCTGCTCTATAGCCTCTTTCCAGTGACGAGCAGCGCACACGTTCCTGTCTCCATGTTCAGCTGGCTCTGTGGGTCAGCTCTCCGTGATTCCTGTGTGCAAAGTCTTAGTCTTGGTCTTGGTCTGGCTCCTGCTGACACAGTCCGGGTTCATACCTCACAGGGCTATGGAACCAGAAAGACAGCTCCCCTGTACAGGGGACCCCCACACCTCTCACTGCAGAAGTGCCCTGCCCCCAAAGGAAAGTAGTCTGATGCAAGGTGCTGCCATGTGCCCTGGCACACTGGCTCCCATGAATGACTCGAGTTCTGCGGCATGGCTGCCCTCTGCCTGTGTAGTCAGAAGCCCATAGGCCCCGGTGCACCAGGAGAAATGGGGTGTGGCAGGACAGCTCAGCCCGGCTCCCGGGGCCTCCTTTGGTGGAAAAGACCCTCTCCCAAATGGGCATGCTGGGCACAGCGGCCTGTGGCCCATAGCCACAACTGGCATTCTGACCATTAGGCCTCAGCTGGTTGAGGATGTGGCCACCTGATCCGTGATTGAACGTGGATCCAGGCAGAAGCCTGTGTAAGTGGACAGAACTCATTGCTCCATGAGCATGTACAAGTTTCTCTGCGTCCCCGTTTCTCTAGCCCTGCCCAGTGTTGATGCCATGCCAAAGGAGTCTCCTGGGAGCCCAGGCCTGTCCCATATCCAGTCCTGTGGATATTCCACCTCCCAGAAGGTGGTGTGGGTGAGGATGTACCCCCAGCTTTACTCCCCGTAGTCAGCAGCAACCAAGACCTGACACTGTCCAACCACTGTCAGGTTTCAAACCAGAGCTTCCCACCCATGGCTGAATGTGTTCACTCGCTGCTGTTCTTCACTGATACCTTGGAGCCTGTGGCCCAGATTTCAGCAAATTACAGTCCCGTGAAGCAAGAAGTATCTGCAAATGGGAGGGGAGACAGCAGTGCTGGACATACCACTCGAGCTCACCTCCCTGCCGTGGGATCTGAGGTGGACCGAGAGCTCGGCATCATTGACATTCATGATGCTGGTTCTGTTCCCGCCAAGATTTATCGCAGACAGCCTGCGCTTGCTTCAGCCCCTCTTTCTAAAGTGCCAGAGACATTCCTTAAGGACCATTTCTTCTGGACGCGCCTCCTTTCTGACGTTCCTGTGGACATCTGTTTGTGGCTGGAGTTCGGCCGCGGAGGCCGCGCCTCACTGCTTTGTCAGGGGCCTTTGTTCCCGATTTCATGCTATCAGAGATTCTGCATGTTGCCCTGCCTGAAGTTGTCAAAGGGATAAAAGCTCCAGAGCAGGGTCATGTTTAGAGGGATGGGCATGAGAAATTGGTAAGATGTATCTGCGGGCCCACCCACCAGTCAGTGGGGTCAGGTCTTCAGGGAGAGAGAGCACGCGACCCTGCGCCTAGTCTGGTGCAGGCCAAGCTCTGCCTCCCTTCCTTCCTCATCCCCTGGCACTACGTGAGGTCTCACCGTGCCGGCAGCCAGGGCGTGCAGAGTCAAGGATCACCTCCAGGAGCAGCCTGCCGCTCTTCCATGTGTGGCAGGGAGGTCTGCCAGCCACAGTGGTGGTGAATTCACCCGCACAGTCCCCTGGCGCTTGGTACCTTTGCTTGGGGGGCAGCTGTGGAATGACAGCCTGATGACACAGACCATGGAGAGCATTGGTGAAGCAGGAGGCTTGAGCTCTGTCCTCAGCATGGAGGCTTGCTCTATAGGAGCTCACATCTGGAGGTTGTGCTGCAGTGCCCAACGGCGTGTTCCCGGGCCAGCTGAGCAGGGCTCTCAGAGCCGGCTGGGGCCGGTTGCTCTTTGTCTGGAGGTGTTGTGAGAAAACAAGAGGCTGCTATAGCCAGGTGAGAGTTGAGGAGGGGCCAGCTGGGGCGAGAGGCTCTGGAGGATGAGGCTCTGCGTGATGCTGCCTGTGGCTGAGTGAAGCAGGCATGTGGAAGAACCCAGGGTGGGGTCTGGGGTCTTTTCTGGAGGTTAGAGGTGAGTCTGTCGCTGTCGTTGTCAGATCAGGTGCACCTGCGTGGCAGCACAGCTATATTTCTGTTTTTCTGAACGGACTCTTTAATATTGCTCTAGAAAGACTTGGGCTACTAGAGTGAACAAGCTGTTTGCCCTTCGTGGAGTCTTGAACTTTGTGTGGGTGTTTGTAACGTTTGAGGTGGGCAGGGGAGTGGTTGGGTTCCTGTGATGTTTGGCCAACTGTACACATGTACACTAGAGCCTCTGATCATCGCTGGCTTTGTGCAAATCCAACGAGCTATACAATTGTGTGATTTGGTGGCACAGAAACAACCGTCTCCCGCCGTCACCAGTGCCCGGGCTGGTAACACCAGGCCAGGCAGCATGTGTGGACACTGACAGGCAGATCGGACGCAGGAATTCTGTGCTGTGCACCTCAGACACAAGGGCAGACAGCATGCGTGGATGCGACAGGCAGGAGGAAAGCAGGAATTCCGTGCTGCACACCACAGGGGCTCCCTTGGCCCTCAGCTGTCCCAGCAAGCTCCTGGAGACAGGACTGTCAAGTGCTAGCCAGGCCCTGTGCTAGGTCACCCTTCCCAGCGGCCTTTGCTGCAGCCACTGACGATCAAGTGAACCCTAGGTGGCTTTTTCAAAATAGCATTTGCGGGTATTTCTCCTCCTTTCAAAAGAGCAAAATCCCTTCCATAGCAGTTGAGCCGGGAAGGCCGGGCCTGGCTGCTTTCTGCATGAGTGGCGATGGCTTCTTTGAATTGAAAGGCAAAGGGAAAGGCAGCTTTGCCTGCTCAGCCCCTGCTTACTTCTTTAAAACCTGTGAATGGGGCAGTTCCATGGGAAGGGGGGTGTGGGAGAAAGGGGGCGGGCCAAGAGACCTTCAGATGTCTGTCATTTTGGAGCTGCCTGAGTGCTGAAATAAAGCAGTTTTTGCCAGCATTTCAGCAAATGCCTTCAGGAGACAGAACCATGAGTTTCTTGAACCTCTGCCTTTGGTGGCCACAATGGCCTCTGCCCCTCAGCCTGCCCAGATCCCTCCCCCATTCACAGAAAGAGGCTTAAGCCACTTAAGCGCATTAGCATCCTCCTGGGATCAGTAGGCAGGGTGGCCAAGGCGGCCTCGGTGTTTGGATATGTGTCCTAATCCCCTGCAGCCAGACTGACTTGTGACACAGGAGTCCAGAAGCCACTTCAGGGGCCTGGCCAGTTAGCTGATCTGTGCCCTGCGTGTCAATGGCCCGTCCTGAAGTGTGCTTTGGGCACGGTGGGCACATGGGGCTGGCTCTCTGGCTCGATGAGGGCGCCTTGTGTCCACAGCAGAGGCAGCCTGTCCCCGCAGGGCACCTTCCAGGGGAGGCACGGCTTGCACCCACAGCAAGGCTCCAGGCTCCTGCAGTGCAGCCCCCTAGCCAGTCGAAGTCCACATCTATTACAGTGTGTGTGTGTGTGTGTGTGTGTGTGTGTGTGTGTGTGCACGCTGGTCCTAGGATCTGAAGTCAGGGCCTGGGTGCTGTCCCTGAGCTTTTGTGCTCAAGACTAGTGCTTTATCAGTTTGAACCATAGCACCATTTCCAGCTTCTCGGTGGTTAATTGGAAGTGAGTCTGATGGACCTTCCTGCCCTGGCTGACTTTGTTTGTTTGCTTTGTTTTTTTTTGACCAGTCCTGGGCCTTGGACTCAGGGCCTGAGCACTGTCCCTGGCTTCCTTTTGCTCAGGCTAGCACTCTGCCACTTGAGCCACAGCGCCACTTCTGGCCGTTTTCTGTATATGTGGTGCTGGGGAATCGAACCCAGGGCCTCATGTATACGAGGCAAGCACTCTTGCCACTAGGCCATATCCCCAGCCCCCCTGGCTGACTTTGGATGGTGATCTTAAGCTCTCAGTCTCCTGAGTAGCAAGGGTTACAGGGATGAGCCACTGGCGCCCGGCTACAGTGGTCCTTCTAAAAGTAAAAATCATATATTCTCTTTTTTAAGAAATAGTTTTTGAGATGTATTTTACACATAAAACAATTCAGTTGTGGACTGCTACTACAGACGTTCTGTGCAGGCCCCTCCTCCCCCGTCCCTTCCCATCAGGACCCCAGGTCCCGATGACTCCAGGTGACTCAGTCCCGCTTTCTGTCTGGCTTTCTGTCCAGGCATTTGTGTGTATGAGATCCGTTGCCTGAGGAGGAGGGGGCTCCTCTCCCAGCGGCGGCCAGGCTAGCCGCCTCGTCTCCCTGCCTCCTGGGCAGCTGTCAACACTGGGCTCTCCTCACCTGGGGAGGTGTGCAGCGAAGGCTTCCCTGCCAAGCGTGTTCCAGTGCCCCGTTGCCCCCAGTCCTCTGCCTCACTGGGACGGGAGCCCTGGGCTGGGTGTGGAGAACGTTTCTGGGCATGGCAGTGAGCGGGGCTCCTAAGTGTGGCGGGCCCCTGTGCCGCAGCAGTCTTGAGCTTGGTTCCTCCTTTCAGGAGTGACCTTATTGACTTCCTCACTGCGCACTGCATGTTAAGACAAGAAGACTTTTCTAGGAAGGCTTGGATTTAAGTATTAGCCAATCCGCAGTGGTCTGTTCAGTTACCCTGGGCCTGCCTCCAAGGACAGCCAGCATGGAATGGGGGAGGCTCTGATCCCTCCTACCCCAGGGGCCACAGCTTCCACAGCAGAACAAGCCAGCTGGGTGGTGTGCAGGCCATGCACAGAGCCACCTGTCCTTGTCCCTGTCCCGTCCTTGCCCCTCCCCTGCCTCTAAGTTCTCCTGGTGCATGAAGCAATCCCGACACCTGGTAGAAGCCAGAGCACCAGCTCCTGGGACTCTGCCAGTACCCTGTCATGGCCCCACTGCAGCCTGGGCCTGCCCTGTCCCACAGGGTCTAGCTGGGCAGAATTAATACTGCTAGGTAGGCAGGACTCTAACTTTGCTGGACCTCCCACATCTGCTGTAGCCAAAATGTACTTGCTCGAACCATACCCCAGACCAGCCTCGGGTCACCTGCTCAGACCATCACCCCACACCAGCCTCGGGTCACCTGATCAGACCATCACCCCACACCAGCCGCGGGTCACCTGCTCAGACCATCACCCCACACCAGCCTCGGGTCACCTGCTCAGACCATCACCCCAGACCAGCCTCGGGTCACCTGCTCAGACCATCACCCCAGACCAGCCTCGGGTCACCTGATCAGACCATCACCCCACACCAGCCTCGGGTCACCTGATCAGACCATCACCCCACACCAGCCGCGGGTCACCTGCTCAGACCATCACCCCACACCAGCCTCGGGTCACCTGCTCAGACCATCACCCCAGACCAGCCTCGGGTCACCTGCTCAGACCATCACCCCAGACCAGCCTCGGGTCACCTGCTCCGACCATCACCCCAGACCAGCCTCGGGTCACCTGCTCAGACCTTCACCCCACACCAGCCTCGGGTCACCTGATCAGACCATCACCCCAGACCAGCCTCGGGTCACCTGCTCCGACCATCACCCCAGACCAGCCTCGGGTCACCTGCTCAGACCTTCACCCCACATCAGCCTCAGGTCACCTGATCAGACCATCACCCCAGACCAGCCTCGGGTCACCTGCTCAGACCATCACCCCAGACCAGCCTCGGGTCACCTGCTCAGACCATCACCCCAGACCAGCCTGGGGTCACCTGATCAGACCATCACCCCACACCAGCCGCGGGTCACCTGCTCCGACCATCACCCCAGACCAGCCTCGGGTCACCTGCTCAGACCATCACCCCACACCAGCCTCGGGTCACCTGATCAGACCATCACCCCAGACCAGCCTCGGGTCACCTGCTCCGACCATCACCCCAGACCATCCTCGGGTCACCTGCTCAGACCTTCACCCCACACCAGCCTCGGGTCACCTGATCAGACCATCACCCCAGACCAGCCTCGGGTCACCTGCTCCGACCATCACCCCAGACCAGCCTGGGGTCACCTGATCAGACCATCACCCCACACCAGCCTGGGGTCACCTGCTCAGACCATCACCCCACACCAGCCTCGGGTCACCTGATCAGACCATCACCCCAGACCAGCCGCGGGTCACCTGATCAGACCATCACCCCACACCAGCCTCGGGTCACCTGCTCAGACCATCACCCCAGATCAGCCTCGGGTCACCTGCTCCGACCATCACCCCAGACCAGCCTCGGGTCACCTGCTTAGACCATTACCCCACACCAGCCGCGGGTCACCTGATCAGACCATCACCCCACACCAGCCTGGGGTCACCTGATCAGACCATCACCCCACACCAGCCGCGGGTCACCTGCTCCGACCATCACCCCAGACCAGCCTCGGGTCACCTGCTTAGACCATTACCCCACACCAGCCGCGGGTCACCTGATCAGACCATTACCCCACACCAGCCGCGGGTCACCTGATCAGACCATCACCCCACACCAGCCGCGGGTCACCTGCTCCGACCATCACCCCAGACCAGCCTCGGGTCACCTGCTCAGACCATCACCCCAGACCAGCCTCGGGTCACCTGCTCAGACCATCACCCCACACCAGCCTCGGGTCACCTGATCAGACCATCACCCCAGACCAGCCGCGGGTCACCTGGTCAGACCATCACCCCAGACCAGCCTCGGGTCACCTGCTCAGACCATCACCCCAGACCAGCCTCGGGTCACCTGCTTAGACCATTACCCCACACTAGCCGCGGGTCACCTGATCAGACCATTACCCCACACCAGCCGCGGGTCACCTGATCAGACCATCACCCCAGACCAGCCTCGGGTCACCTGCTCCGACCATCACCCCAGACCAGCCTCGGGTCACCTGCTCAGACCATCACCCCACACCAGCCTCGGGTCACCTGCTCAGACCATCACCCCACACCAGCCTCGGGTCACCTGATCAGACCATCACCCCAGACCAGCCGCGGGTCACCTGGTCAGACCATCACCCCACACCAGCCTCGGGTCACCTGATCAGACCATCACCCCAGACCAGCCTCGGGTCACCTGCTCAGACCATCACCCCAGACCAGCCTCGGGTCACCTGCTCCGACCATCACCCCAGACCAGCCTTGGGTCACCTGCTCAGACCTTCACCCCAGACCAGCCGCGGGTTACCTGCTCAGATCATCACCCCAGACCAGCCGCGGGTCACCTGCTCAGACCATCACCCCACACCAGCTGCGGGTCTTGTTTTACAGTTGTCAGAGCTGACAACGCATGGGGAGGCCCCGTGCTTCTCTGTGGCTGGGGTGTAGGCGCTGTGTCTCATTCTCTAGCTTTCGTGTAGGAGTGCGGGGCGCAGGGCAGTCGGCCTGTGTTCTGTGGGCTGCTCTACTCCGCCAGGGCCTGGCACGGCTGCCCGCTCCCACATGCCTCCTGGTGCGGGCCCGGTGAGGCTGCCACGTGGGGCCTCCTGGCCGGAGGCGTCGTGACACCCAGGTTTTATTGTCGGGGTGGTCCAGGCCCAGGGCGCAGGAGGCACTGAGTTCTCTCCCTGTCTTTCCAGACACTCTGCACAAAAGCCACGATGCAGACAGTCCGGGCCGCCGACACCAATGAAGTTGTGAAGTTAATATTTCGGGAGTCAGACAATGACCGGAAGGTGAGTGGCGGGTGGCCAGGGCTCCTGATGCAGGAAAGCCAGTGTTGTTCCTGGCCTGGGGAGTGGGGACTGTGGGGCGCACGGGGCACCTCCATGCCCTCGGCACTGAGGCCTCTCTGGCTTAGCAGGTTGTGCTCCAGTTGGAAAAGAAGCTCTTTGACTACTTTAACCAGGACGTCTTCCGGGACAACAATGGCACTGCGGTGAGTTTCTTCCCAGGCCTGTGCAGTTACCCCAGGAACTGAGGCAGAGCCAGGGTGCCAAGCGCTGCTAGCTCATGCCTGTCATCCTAGCTACTCAGGAGGCTGGGATCTGAGGATCATGGTTCTAAGCCAGCCCCGGCAGGAAAGTCTGTGAGACTCTGATCTCCAATTAAATCCCCCAAAAGCCAGAAAGGACTGTGACTCAAGTGGTAGAGCACTAGCCTTGAACACCTAAGTTTGGGGACAACACTCAGGCCCTGAGTTCAATCCCCGGGACCAGCGTGTGTGGTTCTTTTAGCAGATTGACTGCAATTGATCAACCTTGTTCCACTGTAAGTAGTAATGTTCTATGTGTGCCACATGGCATGTAAAAGAGTTAGTTTGAATACTCAGGAGAACTTCTTATTTTGATTCTAATATAAAAAAAGGTGGCTGAGTTGAACTAGAGGGAGGGTTTCTGCAGATGGTTTGGGGAGACGCTATGCTGAGGTGTTGTACAGTGTCTAAAGTGAACTGCCGAGAGCAGGCTGGGAAGCCCCGGTCTCAGGCAGCGTGTGCCTTTGCAGGCAGGGCCACGGGGTTTGGACAGGACTCGGGTGGGAGCTGGGCTGTCTGCTGGGGCCATCCAGCCCTGACGCGCGTGCGTCCAGAAACAGGCTCCCGCTGACATGGGAGCCGGCCCTGGAAGGGCCGTGTGTGAGAGAACTGGTCTCCCTTGCCCCCCTCAGCCAGGTGGGACAAGATAAACGGCCTAATGAGCACGGAGATCATCTCATCTTCATGGTCTGGTTAAACACGCGGCCTCACAAACACCGAAAACAAACTGCCCTGCGTAGATGGATGCGCCTGGGCCAGACTCTGCCCCAAAATCCATCGCATCCTTCATCAACCACCGGTCTTGTACTCGTCTGACAGAAATTTAATTCAAGCTGGCTCCTGAAAATAATTATTGTATTTTAAGAGTAGTAATCATTGGCTGGGACATGATTGAATGTGTCCATGCCTATTGACTTTTTCTATGATTTATAGCTTTGTTTAGTCGATATTCCCATCGAAATTGTATAATTAATTGTAAGTGTGGCTGTCAGGGCTGCAGGATGGAGTGCCCTGGTGAGGGTTTGGAGAGATTAAATTTCCCTTCGCTGTCCCAGGGCAGGGCTTGGGAATCTTGAGGTGCTGGGCCTGTTGGATGGAGATGTTGTCTGTGTGGTTAGCAACCACCCGGACTCCGGGCACATTGATTTTCTAGGCTCTTTTTTCTTTATCAGTGCAGCCTCTGCAGCAACGGTGGAATTTGTGCAGCTGGGACGCCCCTGACAGATACGTATGAGCAGCAGCTGCTTTATCATTGTCCATACACTGGCCTTGCTGCTTTTCACTTTGTAATCAAGAAGAATGTTTAAGATACATGTGAAATTGGTTACTGTGTTGGTGAAAAATCTCAAACAGATACAAATGATCAATTCAACAGAGAGGCAACGTAGTTTCCAGCCAGACGCTGCTGCACATCTGGCATTTCGTCCCAGTGGCAGCAGTGGCTTTAACTCGCATCATCTCATGTTGATGTGGAAGCCTGGAGCTTCCATACCATTCACGGGGTGAGGGTCCTGCCGACCTCCACTGTCAGTGGACCCCCTTCCACACGCAGAGCAGGCTTGCATCTCTCTGTGTGGCCATCACCATAACCTTCCCCGCTCCCACTAGATGTGGAGTCCAGGAGGGCAAAATTGCACTGGAGTTGTTAACAGCTAGCCCGCACTTGGCGCTCAGCTAAAGCCTGACACTTGTTCATTTTAGGGCTTTGTGTCTACGTGTGTTAGACAGTGACGGATGGTGAAGGCAGTGAGACCCAGGGTATCTCCGCTGGCCTGATCGGTCTTTGTGACGACGGGCAAGCACATGTGTGCTGGAGGCCTACAGGGTGGGCACACGACACGGAAGCCCACAGAGTCCTTCCCACTTCATTCCCCGTCATTTGCCGAAGTTGTGTTTATTAGAGCAGGTGTGCATATGTTTTTGTTTGCATCTGCTTTTTAGTTGGAAATTTCAGGCGGGCCCTCACAACTGTCCCTTTCATGGAGGGCAGTGTCCACTTTGGCATGTCAGGCCAAGGCCTGAGTGCAGCCCCAGCCACTTGAGGAGCGGCGCTGACCCTGGGCAGGCTTCCCAGTGGGCGGCTCTGCGACGTCAGAGGTGTCTCAGATGGATAGCACGCAATCGGGCAGGCTTACTTATTCTTAGCCTCACCTGAAGTTTTAAAGCAAAGCAAATGTATATGTGTGAACTCAGCGATGAGTGCCTGGGTTGCTGGGGGAAGCTCAGAGAGCGGCTCTGGTTGCCTGGTGGTCTCGATGGTGTTGCCGCGGCAGGATGTGGAGCTTTCTGTGTGCTCAGGATGGACTGAGAGGCCAGCTTCTGAGAGCATCCCTGCCTGCCGGCTGTGCGCGTCTGAGATGGAGGAGCCCCGGGGCAGCCTGTGCCCAGCCCACAGATCCTTCATGAGTCCTGACCCTTGTCTCCTAGATCCCCTTCAGTAGTCCAGGGTGAGGGGCACTGGCTGCTCCTTCTGCCCGGTTAGGCCAGCCACTCCTTGCAGAATTTGAGGAGTGGGTGCTTGTTGGGGCATCGGCTTGGCAGGTCCTGAGAGACTGCCCCTTTCTCCCGCCCTGGGGCTGCGTGGCTGTTAGCCACTCCTACTCCCTTCTGGGTCAGAACCGGAAGAGGCCCAAACCAGCCCCGCCTCTCACCTCGGAGCACGCACCTGTGTGTCAAAATGGCGCTGGCCGGGGCCCAGGGGGCGGTCCTGTGGGCTGTGATCTCCGCCTCTGGGGGAAGTTCCGTGACATCACTGTGAGGGACAGCCCAGATCAGCCTATCCCTAGTGACTCCAGATCCCTCCCCTTCCTGCCGCCATTACTGTCATATAAACCCCTCCCCTGAGCAAACCGGTGGATTTCCCAGAAGTTTTCCCGGGACAGCCCGCCTGTCCTGCCTCCTTATTCTTAGCGAGTGGGGGCGGGGGGGGGGGGGCGTCTCACGACCACACACGCCCAGGCTTGCACGTAGCCCTCACTCCAGCTTTGCCGTCTGCGGGACGGGCGGCTTACGCGCGAGGGTGAAAGGAGACTACACAGATGGTAACAAGGCCCGACAGGTGCTGGCCTGTAGCCAGCGGGGACTCACTAGGTCCAGCTGTAGCCAGGGCTGCCCAGGGCCCTTTCTAGAGTTGAAGCCTGGGTACTGTGTGAGGTTCTTGGGAATCTTCTTCAAAGCATAAAGAAACGAGAGGAGGAAGAGGAGCGTCTGTCTCCGCACCCCGTAACTTTGAGGTGAAACTCTGAAGTTGACAAGTAGAGAGTGCCTTGTCTGTTATTTCCTATCTCTGAGTCTTCCAAACAGCATCTCACTTTCATGTCGCTAGAAATTTCTAAGGCTGGTCTCGAACCATAGTCCTCCCCGTCTCTACCTCTTGAGTTGCTAGAATTACAGGCATGAGCCACTGCGCCCACCGGTGGGACTGTTTCAGAGTCGACCCTGCTCAGTCTGCGAGCTGTTCTGGCCCGGTGGGAGCTGCGTCATTTCTGCTGGAGAGCCCTGCTGGGGCCCCAAGTGAGCTGGGGACCTCCCTGCGCCTCGGGTGAGCGGTCGCCCACCTGCACACAGCCGCCACGCTGTCCAGCCAGGGGGCCCAGATCCTTCTGTGGTCTAGTGGCGGAGAGAACAGGCTTCCCACGGAGTGGCCGCCCCTCCTGGTTTCTGGGGTTACAGACCTCCCAACTGCAAAGACTACCGTGTCCCAGCGAGGACAACCAGTGATTTGATTTTCTTCCTTTCCTTTAGCTCTTGGAGTTTGACAAGGAGTTGTCTGTCTTCAAGGACAGACTGTATGAACTGGACATCTCATTTCCCCCCAGGTAAGGAGCACTGCCCTTGCTGACGTGGGCAGCCTTCCTGTCTTCCCTCTCAGGTGTAACTGTGTCAGTGCACACCTGTGCGTCTATGTGTGCACCTGTGCATCTCTACACACGTGCATCTCTGTGTGTGCACGTGTCTCTGCATCTCTGTGTAGTCTGTATGCATGTGTGCCTATGTTCAGGTGTATACATGTGTGTTTGTGTCTTGTGCACTTGTGTGCATGCATGCGTTGTGTATGACTTATACCTCCTCCCTCTCTTTCTATGGCCTGACAGCAATTAGCTACAGGTATTTTATAAATTCTGTAATCTTACTTTAAAATACTTTTTCAAGGCATATTATATTTGTTAGATTTGCACAAGTAGGGTTCTGGGAGCTGCAAGCTGTCATCTCTAGCTACTGCGCGGGGGAATAGGAAGGAGCTAGGTCCGTTTCTCAGGCAGGTGGGTGTTTACTGAATTTTGTTCTGATAGTTATGGAATCTTAGGTCTGTAGCAATCGCACTGGTTCTCTTTGGCCTCACTCAGAGGGTCATACCATAAAGAGGAGGGATCTAGTTGATGGTGACCATGAAGGGTGGTGGACCTGGCTCCCGTGGCTGTGTGTGCCATTCCTGAGAAGGGCCCTCCCTTGCCCACCGTTGGCGCTCAGGGACGGCTCCTGTCGGCAAGCAGGGCACAGGTGGCGACTCCCTGGGAACAGGATACCCTCATGGGAACTTCCTGAGGCAGGGACACTGTCATGGCACAGAACAGGGACACCGTGGTGACTCAGGCCTCACTGTCCTCCGAGGACAGAGACGTTGTTGTGGCACAATCCTCAGTGAGCCCTTCTCATCTTCCTTTTCCTTCCTCAGATCCCATGACAGTAAAATTCCCATCAGTGGAAACGCCAGCACAGGTGACACACCTGGCCTTCCCAGGATGTTCCTCAGTGCTCATATCTTGTCCCACGAACCCCAGAGTCTGGATTTCCCATGCGCAGTGTTGGCTTCGTAAGCACACGCTGCTTGGTCCGCGCCTGTGTGGGCCCCAGGCCTGCCCAGCCGGTGCCGCCTGGCTCTGTGCCGGTGCCACTCCTTTTCCACCGTGACCTTCAACTTGTGGTGCAGCACTAGCACCGTGGAACTCACGTGTTGTGATGCTGTGAGCACAGGTTTGCTTCTGAACCCCCAGGAGCCCGCCCGGCAGGCCCCAGGCTCTAGCCCGTGCCGCACACAGCCACGGTCAGCGCAGGCGGACTCTGGGATGGAAGTGGAGTGTCTGAGCGTGAATTGTCAGGGCTGTGCCGCTGCAGGAACCAATCTAAAACGCCCGCATTTCCCCCATGGGCTCCCCCCAGGCAGCGCGTGGTGTCTGGCACGTTTGCACTCGCGTGTGAAGCTGACGGGGGGGGGGGGGGGGGGGGGGAGTGAGACGTTTAAGTGTCTGCTGTCATTCAGAGCTCCTCAGAGTTCTTAACCTGGAGAGTGTTGAACAGCAAGCAGGAGAGTGTCATTACCGAAGAAACTGTAGAATAAGCCGATGCCGTAGCTTTGGGGAAAGACAAGACAGTCTAGCACAGAGGCAACCATCTGTTTAATGGACATGGGTATTAAAGTCAAGGCCTAGCAGGCCCTTTCCAGACTTTCTTTGGGCTGGGATTTAAGAACTCCTCTGTCTCGGTTTGAGTCTGTGAGGCAATAAAAATGACCTATGTCGCATTGGTGTGGTAGGGCAAGCGTTCAGGCTCAGGCTGGGCGGCGAGGGCCGGGGTGGGGCACGAGGGCGGGCGGCCAGGGCGGGGCGGGAGACACGGGCTGGCTATGCTGAGCCTTGCTTGTGATATGGAGACAGGTGCTGAGGACTAGAGTCAGCGAAGTGACAGCACACCGGGCGCCACACTGAGGGGCGCCAGGGGAGACTCCTGTCTCTAGTTCCCTGCCACTAGGGTGCCACTGAACTACCAGATTCTTCCACTTCATAGTTCCAGTGTTGCCACAGTTCTTATTGCTCAGTTCTTTTTCTTTGGTTTTAGGGGTTTGGTTTTAGGAAGACTATAGTTTGATGCCAACCCAGGCAGGAAAGTCTGTGAGACTCTTGTCTCCAGTTAACCACCAAAAGAAAGCCAGAAGTGGAGCCGTGGTTAAAGGAATAAAGCACTAGCCTTGGGCAAACCAGCTCGAGGACAACACCTAGGTCCTGAGTTCAAGCAGCACCCTAAAACAAACATATGTGTCTGTTCACTGAGAATGGGCCTCCTGTGAGTGTAGGCATGGTTTTAGCAGTGCACTTGCTGCGGGCACGTGTGTGAAGAACACTGTGATCGTGAATTGCCCTGTGTGCCGATGCCTTCAAGGATCTGTGTTGCAGAGGAGCAGCACAGGGGCTGGAGAGAGAGCCAGTGCATCTTTGCAGGTGAAATCAGACGAGGGCTCTGCCCAGATCTGCCTGCAGAAATAGAACTTCCCCCGTCTCCCTGCTTTCTCCTGAGAACACAGCACAGCCCCTTGCTCTCCCTCTTGAGGAGAGGGTAGACTGGGCTGGCTCCCTTTTCCTCCCCCCTGCCCTGCAGTACTCAAACACAACCAGCTTTGTGGCTACCAGGCTGTGGTTAGGCTATCTGAGTCCAGCCGCCAGGCCTGGGCCGAGCCTTGTCACCGGGGCTGGGCCAGCCACAAGCAAACAATCGGCCAGGAAAGGGGCCACTACCCACATCCTGAGGGACTGTGCAGGGCAAAGAGGAGTGGAGGTGGTGCAGCTGAGGAGCACAGGTGGGCAATTGTTAATTTTATCACCACTGCAATTAATTACAGTGATTATTCCGGGAGCTGAACAAGGCCGAGATAGGGCGACTTGTCCTGTGGTGCCCTGAGTGGGTTTGCTTCCAGATAAGTGGCGTGCATTGTTGCCTGCATTAATCATAGGCGGACAGGCTCTGTGTACAGGAGGGAATGAAACCCACAGCCTCGGGACCCCGATGGCCTCCCAGGCAGTGTCAGCTTCCGTTCTTTGAGTGTCAGGTGTCCATGACAGAGAGCGCCCTGGCCTATGTCCGGTCAGAACACCCATCTATCTGTGGACATTGCCGTGGCAGCCAGGACCCTTCCTAAGCCCCAACAGTGTTATGGGCACACGGGACCTAGATTCCTCTAGGTATGGCTGGGTCTAAGGTCTACACAGGAAATCCATTTCCTGTCTCTGCTGGCCTGTGACTTGGGGACCCTGTGTGTCCTGGTAACCTCCTCTTGAGGCCTGTGCTTATTCACAGACAGGAGGAGCCAGGACAAACTCTCACGCTCGGCACTGTCCACAAATACATTCAAAAAGTGGGCTGCAGAGCCAAGTGTAGTGGCCATGACTGTAATCCTTGCTACTCAGGAGGTGGCCGAATGAAGATTGGGAATTTGAGACTACCCCAGGCAAAGTTCACAAGACCTTGTCTTAAAAGTATATATGCCGAAGACTCGGGGCCCTGGATTTCATTCCCAGTACTGCAAAGTAATAATAATAATAATAATAGGAAGAGGAGGAGGCAGGGACGAGGAGGTGGAAGCAGCAGCCTCCACGGTGTTTCAGACCCCAGACTCTTGCTCTGGGGTGTGTGCTGGTGCTGCTTCCCACAAGGTCCGCAGGCCAGTAGGCCCTCCGTGTCTTCTTTTGGTTCTGACAGCATCAGAGCTGTGCCGAGGGGAGATGAGTGTTGGAAGAGCATGGCGTCAGTTCAGTACCATTTCCTTCCAAATTGGCATCTCGCAGCGAGGTGTTTTAGGTTGGGCTCGGTGGGCCACCGTCACCAGTATGTGAGGTGCACACCAGACCCCTGTCTGAAGACAGCCAGGGGACAGCCATGGGGGCAGAGGCGGGGCATGGGGGGCAGAGGCGGGGCGGGGCTCCCATGGGCCTCGCCGGGATGCTGCAGGCAGCCCCAGCAGGTGAAGTGCGAGGCCCCCTGTGGTGTGGAGACAGGTCAGGAGCGGTGCCCAGTGCCCCAGCGCTGCGTAGCTGCCTAGCCCCGTGCAGACTGCCCAGCCCACCTGTGGAAGCCCTGCTGCCCTCACCCCGCTTGCTGCACCCTTGCCGTGCCTGCGTGGGGCTCCAGCTGCTGCGCGTCCCTCCGTCTTGGAAGCGAGGCAGACACCCATCCTGTCCCTTTCACTGACACGCTGCCCTTCCTGCTGCAGGTTCTCTGCTCCCGTGTGGGGCCAGACCTGCATCCCAGCCAGGCAGCTTCTGCCAGGGTCAGGGTTCCTTTCTCCGTAGCCCGTGCTCAGGTGGATAGACACGTGACAAAGATAACCTGTCATTTCAGTATTCTTTAAAAGTACCGTGGGAGCAAGCCCTGGGTAACGTTGATAGTTCTCTGCGAGACCAAGGCCACAGTTCCTGTGAATGTTTGTGGGCTCCCCCTAGGCGAATCGGCAGGAAGCTCACCCTGCAAGGTATCCCCGTGTCCCCGTGATGGAGGCCAGGGCGGGAGCAGGTGCACCCTGCCAGCAAGGGGTCACCGTGTCTTGATGACAGAGGCCCAGACCAGCAAGAATGCAGCTGGATCTGCAGGTGCTGGACCCCTCCCACACCCTGAGGCCCACAGTTAACCCTGACAGGATCTCTGACAGCTTCAGGCTGGAAAACAGACTCATTCCTCCTGCTCAAGACAGCAGGACTTGTGTGGCTAAACACCCTCCTCCACACTGCTGGCTTTGAACTGACCTGAGAGAGCCGTGAGGGGTGTAGACACAGAAGGCCATAGGAGGCACCGTGGGCACCCATGGATAGGGACAGCAGAAGTAGGCAGAGGGCCCACAATGCCTTCCCCAGGCTGGACTTGGCAAAGTGCCCTCTCTAGGCTGGTTGTTCTCAGTGGAGCTCACTTATTACTACAGTGTAGTCTAAGCAAAAAGCCCATGTGGGATGAATTTGTAATCCTCAAGTCAGCCTCTGAGGTGGCTCTGCACTCTCTGCTCTGAGGTGGTGCTGCACCTGCTCTGAGATGCACTGGCGTGGCTCTGGGGTGGCGCTGCACCTGCTCTGAGATGCACTGGCGTGGCTCTGGGGTGGCACTGCACCTGCTCTGAGATGCACTGGCGTGGCTCTGGGGTGGCGGGCGCTGCACCTGCTCTGAGATGCACTGGCGTGGCTCTGAGGTGGCAGGCGCTGCACCTGCTCTGAGATGCACTGGCGTGGCTCTGGGGTGGCACTGCACCTGCTCTGAGATGCACTGGCGTGGCTCTGGGGTGGCGGGCGCTGCACCTGCTCTGAGATGCACTGGCGTGGCTCTGAGGTGGCAGGCGCTGCACCTGCTCTGAGATGCACTGGCGTGGCTCTGGGGTGGCGCTGCACCTGCTCTGAGATGCACTGGCGTGGCTCTGGGGTGGCGCTGCACCTGCTCTGAGATGCACTGGCGTGGCTCTGAGGTGGCAGGCACTGCACCTGCTCTGAGATGCACTGGCGTGGCTCTGAGGTGGCAGGCACTGCACCTGCTCTGAGATGCACTGGCGTGGCTCTGGGGTGGCGGGCGCTGCACCTGCTCTGAGATGCACTGGCGTGGCTCTGGGGTGGTGCTGCACCTGCTCTGAGATGCACTGGCGTGGCTCTGGGGTGGCGGGCGCTGCACCTGCTCTGAGATGCACTGGCGTGGCTCTGGGGTGGCGGGCGCTGCACCTGCTCTGAGATGCACTGGCGTGGCTCTGGGGTGGCGGGCGCTGCACCTGCTCTGAGATGCACTGGCGTGGCTCTGGGGTGGCGTTGCACCTGCTCTGAGATGCACTGGCGTGGCTCTGGGGTGGCGTTGCACCTGCTCTGAGATGCACTGGCGTGGCTCTGGGGTGGCGGGCGCTGCACCTGCTCTGAGATGCACTGGCGTGGCTCTGAGGTGGCGCTGCACCTGCTCTGAGATGCACTGGCGTGGCTCTGAGGTGGCAGGCGCTGCACCTGCTCTGAGATGCACTGGCGTGGCTCTGGGGTGGCGGGCGCTGCACCTGCTCTGAGATGCACTGGCGTGGCTCTGGGGTGGCGCTGCACCTGCTCTGAGATGCACTGGCGTGGCTCTGAGGTGGCAGGCGCTGCACCTGCTCTGAGATGCACTGGCGTGGCTCTGGGGTGGCGGGCGCTGCACCTGCTCTGAGATGCACTGGCGTGGCTCTGGGGTGGCGTTGCACCTGCTCTGAGATGCACTGGCGTGGCTCTGGGGTGGCGTTGCACCTGCTCTGAGATGCACTGGCGTGGCTCTGGGGTGGCGCTGCACCTGCTCTGAGATGCACTGGCGTGGCTCTGGGGTGGCGGGCGCTGCACCTGCTCTGAGATGCACTGGCGTGGCTCTGAGGTGGCGCTGCACCTGCTCTGAGATGCACTGGCGTGGCTCTGGGGTGGCGCTGCATTCATTTGTGAGAAGGCATTATGTCCTGAGCCAGGACCGTCCACTCCAGACAGGTGGTCTCCTCAGATCTGGATTGTCCGTGTGGGTGAGGAATCCACTCAGGACCCGTGGTGCATGGGGATGAGCAGGGGGGCCGTCCAGGGCCAGGATGAGCTATGCCAGGATGACCACAGGGGCGGGTGGTGGGTACCTGTGAAATCAGCAGGATGGATGAGGTGGGGCAGGCTCACCGTGATGGTCAGAAGACCAGGCAGGAAGGCCGGCAGGCATCAGCTGCAGGGGTGAGAACCCTGTCTTCAAAGGGCCGGACAGGGCCTGAGGGACAGCGAGCCATGGATAGTCTTGCCCCTTGTCCTGTCTGCCCGGGGTTGTGGCTGGAGCCTCAGGAGCCTGCCCGACAGGAACTGCAGTCCACAGAGCGAGTGGACACACGGCTCTGAAGGGCCTGAGCTGCCTGTGGCTGCACTGGGGTGAAGACAGGTTGTGGCAGAGCTGCGGGAGAGGTGTCCACGTGTGCCCTTCCCTTGGACATCATGGTCCTTCTGGACTTGAGGATGGCTGGTGCCAGCGGTCCTAAAACGTCCTCCTTGTCTCCACAGCTACCCGTACAGTGAGGACTCCAGCCAGGGCCAGCAGTACATGAACACCCGCTGCCCGGCATGGTGTGACCGCATCCTCATGTCCCTGTCTGCCAAGGAGCTGGTGCTCAAGGTGAGTGGAGGCTGAGGGCCGGCCTCACGGCAAGTGGGGCGACCACCCCGCCCCTCGGTGCTCCGGGATACACCCGGGCCTCACGCTGAGAGGAGCCGGCCTGAGGAAAATGTTGCCTCGGCCTGCGTATGCTCAGGCCCGGTGGGGTCACCATCCTACAGTCGCTGAGATCTGAGGAGCCGTAGCCTGGGACGGGTGGCAGGAACCTTGGCCCTCGTCCCTTCTCAGATTGTGAAAACCGGGCTCGTGTCTGGGCTGGACGAGCCTGGGTGGACCGCGGCATTCACGGAAAGCCTCCCAGCACTCAACACTGGGAGCTTCCCCAACTTCCTAGGGTTTCCAGGGAGTTCCATGCCCGCTCCTGCTCAAACATAAAGGGTGTTTTTAGAAGCGCCCGTCTGTGGCAGCTTGTTGGCCCATGCATGGTGGAGCACCGCAGCACAGGGACCGCTGCCTGCCGCTCACTGTGCACAGCTAAGGGTCCAACCCAGGCCCGCACCAGAGGTTAGGAGGAGGCAGGAGATGGAGGTAGCCTTGAGCTGGGAACTCGGTGTGCTCCAGCGCCCTGTCCCCACTGCCCAGGCCCAGGACGTCCGAGAGCTCCCTGACGAGCCCTGCCACTGGCGCCATGCCCAGTCAGGTTCCACTTGCCCTGAGTTTCTCCATCTGTCCCCATGACAAACGTGGCACAGTGTGCACCAGCTTGTGGGCAGCCTCCACGCTGCTCCCCCAGCCCTGGAGGGCTCCGGCAGTGGAGCGGACCTATCCACAGGGGGCGATGGAGGCAGGAGGGTGCAGTCACCCCTTGGATCTGTAGGGACCTCGGGTGAGGGGAGGGCCTGTCCCGTACCGCGTGCAGAAGGCGGGTGGTGGACTCCTACGCCGGCTGGCTCGCCGTGGGTCGCTTGCCCGGCCTGGGAACCGAGGGCGAAGCCGGCCTGGCTCTCGAGGGGCCGCCTCGGGAGCTGGAGTCCCGCAGGCCCGGCCCCGGGGCTCCCGGCAGGCAGCGGGCGTGACGGTGCGAGCAGACGGTGCCGTGAGCAGCCTCCGAGGCGCCATCCATCATGCCACGCTCCGGTGCCCCCGCGTGTTCCTTCCCGCGCACGGGAGGCGGCGCGGCGCGGCCCGGTGAGGAGCACGCAGCCGGGCGTGCCTGGGTCCTGCCTGTGCCCCGCTGTCATTTGTTCATCTGTCCAAAGACGATGCCGTTGAAAACGCACCATGTTATGCTGCCTTTGTAAATTACCGCGCCGCGTTTGATGAATGATCCCGCCCTTCCCAGGAGCGGCCTGCGCGCCTGCGAGACGGGAAGGCGTTCGTGCATGCGGTGCCGGAGGTTGCGTTTTCATACTTTCTGGCAGGAAACCGTGCTGGAAAGTAAATCTGACCTTAAGCTTCCTACTGCGTTAAAGATAATTCAATTTTAACTTTATCGTCTTGGATGCTTCCGCGGTAGATATAAAACTTCAGCCTGTTCAGGGCTGACTGATTACCAGCAGCAAACCCTGACCCTTGCCTCAAATGCAGAAGCCTGCCGGTGTGGAGGGAGCGTGGCTGGCGCTGCCCCTCGTGCCCACGGCGCTGTGGGTGTGGAGTCCTTGGCGTCCGTTCTCCTGCGGGCGGGGTTCTGGGTTAATAGGGCAGGCAGTCCAAAGCAAATATAAACAGAGAAAATGGGAGATAGATGAGTTGCTGCAGGTAAGTGAAGCGCCCTTGGAGGAGAAGCCCAGAGTGGCGCTGAGCACAGGGGGTGCGGGGCCCCCTCCCGGTATCCAGGAGCGTGTGCAGAGCAGAGCAGAGCAGCGACCGGGAGGCCCAGCCCCCAGCTCCCGGGTCACCTCTGTCCCGGGGCAGGGGCCATGGCGCTGGGGCCCTAAAGGTCGCCGTCCCCTCTAGGGCCAGCTCCCACCACCTGCCAGAGCCCAGTGGGCAGGGCGGGGGACGGCCCCCACCCTGCTTCCACTCTCTGTGCCCTGTAGCCCCTTCTGGTTGCCTCCTGGTGGCACCTGGCAGTGTCCCAGCCTCGCCACACTGCTCTCTGTTTGCTTCCAGTCAGAGAGCGAGGAGAAGGTAGCCACCTATGACCACATTGGGCCCAACGTCTGCATGGGAGACCACAAGGTAAGTTGAGCCAAGTTCCAGGGTGGACGGCTGGAGGGAGGCAGGGACTGGGCGATCTCACCTCCTTAGTCTAACAGCAAGCCAGATTGGATTGTGCTTATTTAATTTTAGCAAAATACCAAAAGTCAGATGGGTTGGGAGAAGGAAGGCAAAATGACTAGTTACAATAGGAGACAGTGTACGTCCCTGTTTGTAAAGCACGCTCTCTCCACTGGCTATTTTTTTTTTTTTTTTTTGGCCAGTCCTGGGCCTTGAACTCATGGCCCGAGCACCGTCCCTGGCTTCTTCTTGCTCAAGGCTAGCACTCTGCCACTTGAGCCACAGCACCACTTCTGGCCATTTTCTATATATGTGGTGCTGGGGAATCGAACCAGGGCTTCATGTATGCGAGGCGAGCACTCTACCAGTAGGTCATATTCCCAGCCCCTCCCCACTGGCTATTTTTAAAGACTACATTCCACTGGGGCTTTCCGTGCCTGGTTCGTATCAGCCAGTCAGAGCGATGGATAGGTGCCTTACAGGCCTGGTTGCTTGGGACAGGCACTGAACACCTGTACTGGGCAACGGCATGTGTGACGGCCAGAGGGCAGGGCAGTGCCGCAGGCCCCAGCGGTTCACTGGAGTCCACCGCCCCCCCCCGCCCCCGCCCAGCGGACGCGCCCCTCCAGGGGCTTAGCAGCCAGCGTTTACGTCGTGATTGCCCGGAGCGCCTTCCCATGAACAGGAAAGCCGTCTGGGGGGCCTCTCACGGCTCAGGCCGACTTGTCCTGCTCCGGGTTCCATGCTGCCGGGGCGCGTGGCCCAATGTCTCCTCCCGTGGATTCAGTCCCAGCCTCCCAGGAGACTCGGGGGCATGCTGACACCCTTTCCTCTCCCCACTGCAGCCCGTGTTCCTGGCCTTCCGAATCGCGCCTGGGGCAGGTAAACCTCATGCACATGTGCACAAGTGTTGTGTCGTGCAGTGACGTGTTGGTAAATATGACTCCTTCCCTTAGTTCTCCTTTCTGCAGCTTTTCCTGGTGTGTTTGTTCCTTTAACGAACGACCCGTCTCGCTTCAGGGAAGAGGAGCCAGCGCCAGGACAGGGCCCTGGGCGAGACCTCCCTGTAGCCGTCTATCAACAATGCTACTCCAGCCGCGTCCGCGTGGTCCCCGCCCGACCATCACCCGCTAGACGGCCGCCGGCCCCACACTTCGCTTCAGCCTCCGGAGCCTCCGGAAAGCTTCACATACCTCACCTCGTGTCTGTTTGTGTGACATTAAGTAGACATACTGGGTTTTTAAATAAGTCACAGTCCTATTGCCAAAACTCTAATAGACAAGCAAAGAGATTCTGTATTTTAGACTCACACGTTTCCATGTGTCATGAGTGTCTGTGGAGGAGCGTCTCCAGCACGGGGCCCGGGGTGGCTGGTGCCCTCCCCCGCCCGGGCCACGCCACCCCCGCGTCCTGACTCTACTGCCATGCGACATGGCCTCGGAATCACACTGCAACTGCTTTCCATTTTTATATATATAAATAGATACGTATATACTTTTTAAATAATTTATAAATCCTACCAAAACTTATGCTGAATATACCTTCCAGTAGGCGTGCACGCGTGTCCTGTCGGCAGGTCACGCGAGGTGGCAGCCCAGTGACGCCCGTCCACACGAGTTCCCCGGACGGAGGACCCGCGGTGCGGGCGGGGACGGCCCTGCTGCCGCTCGGGCCCTGGCACGCGCCTCTCCTCTGCCTCTCTCTGTGTCATAGTAAGAACTGAATGTGAAGTTTGTAGCTAGCCTGGGTGTACCTTTGAAGACTTTTGTAAACCATTTTGTCTTTTGTTACCGTTTTATGGTGCCAAGTATCCTACGTTAAAACCATAATCTCGTGGGAGAATTAGAAATAGCCGCATCCGCTTCCCACGGACCGCTTCTAGCCTGGGCTGTGTGTGGATGTGGAAGAGAAGGGACCCTGGGCTGCCCGCCCGCTGCCCGCCTGCCTTCCCGGCGGGGGTGGCCCGCTGCCCACACCGGGCCCCCAGCACTGAGGACCTCGCCGAAGGCAGCCGCAGAGCCTGTTGCCAAAAGAGACACAGCGTGCATTTATTGATTTACTTCTGAACACTACAGTTCCTGGACTGGGCTGAGGCATGAGTTCATGTGGTTCTGGAGGAATCACTACCCTGGAGAGGGATTGGGCATCCGCGGGCCGGCCTGGTTCTCGAGGCTCTGGTCTGGTCTGTGGAGTGCTGGGGTGCGAGTTTGTCAACATGCCTTGTCCTGGCCACCACGTGAGATTGTCTGGGTTTCCGCTGGAGTCCTTCTTCTGAAGGCCTTTGGAAGAGACTGCCTGGTTCCTAAGCAATAAAATTGATCCTGGTGAAAACAGTTCCTGCTGCTTTGTCTCCTGCCTCCCCTTCCCCTTCTTTGAAATGCTAAGTTCTGCTAGTGGCCCCCTTTGTGCCCTGTTGTTTGTGCGGTAGCTCATGAATCCTAGCATTTCACTGTCACAGACTGTCAGAGGAACCAGCCCTTGAACTTTTCACTGTCAAGAAAAGGCTTGTCCCCTCAACATTTGTAATGGAATTATATAAATGGTTTGCTTTCCACAAAACCTCAAAATGAAATTAACTCCTCTGATCTTACGCCTAACTGAGAAATGGCTCGTTCACTGAAATGACACAGCTACCCTTAAAAAAAATTAGCTAAGGGACAACAACCAAGCTCTGAGTTCAAGCCCCAGAACCACACGCACACACAAAGAAATTTCTTTTTAAGGAAAACCAGCCAAAAAGAAGCCTAAAAGAAGCATTTTCGCCTGGTGATACAGGGGAAAATGCAAAACAAAACTTTTACACATTTCTCATAAACATTTTCAACTATACATTCCAAGAGCAATCTTGTACCAATCTAATTATACTTAAGCAACATTACAACCCAACCCTTAAATCTGTTAGGGAGCACCTGTGGAATACCTACCGGAAATCCTTTGAACAGAGAGCCAGTGGGTTTGGGGCTTGGGAAATCACATCCCTTTAGAGCCTAGGGCCTTATTCTACAGCAAGGAAACCTGGAAAGCAGGTAGGGCCACCTAGCCAGGCTTTGTGCCCTGGGCTAGAGCCACTGAGATGCAGCTTTGCCAAGGGACCAGGAGCAATTTCCTTAGCAGAAGCCCCCCCTGAAAGGGCTCTTCCCCACATGCACTTAGACCCCGGTCCTCCGTCCTCCCATTCCAGAGATGGTCAGCGTGGAGGTTTGTGAGCTGTTCCTCAGTGGGGAGAAGCATTTTGAATTTCTAGTCCCGATGCTAATTTGAATGAAAATAGTGCTTTCTGCCAGTGAGAAAAACGACTGCGATAGAAGCCAAAGGGCCACGGTGCAGAATCCCACCCAATGTGACATCAATCGGCATATTTGAAATACTTGGTATTCTGGCAAATGACTCACATAACGAAGTCAAAATCTGTGTGCCTGGGCATGGCCTGGGAGCCAGAAATGGAGGCGGCCCGGAGTGAAATTGGTATTCTTGCAAATAATTCAGATAACGGAATCAAACTCTGTGTGCCTGCCTGGGCATCGCCTGGGAGCCTGAAATCCAGGCGGTCTGGAGGTTCGGGCGGGCTCCCGGCCCCGGGGGGGCTAAAAAGAACAGGTGCTGCGCGGGAGGGCCCAGCACCGGCCTTCTGCCCTAGCCTATCCCGGACTTCATCCGATGGTCAGGACCACCAAGGATGGGGGGCCTAGTGCGTCGAGGGGTGCGGGGCGTGGCATACCTGACGCCGGGTCCGCGCCCGAGCTCCGTGGGGCTCCTCCGAGCACTGCTCTTCGGCTCCTTCCCTTCCCGGGCGGCCTGCCTCCTTCCCCGCGGTTCCCCGGGTTCGATTCGCTTGGAGGCGGCCTGGCTGTGGGCGCAGCGGGACCGGGCGCGCAGCCTCGGGCCCGGCGGCGCACGCCGGGGGACCCCGGGTCGCCACCGCGGGCGGCCCCGCGCCAGGCCTTGGGGGAGGGGGAGGGGAGGGCCGCCGGGGCCCGGAGGGAGGGAGCTGCCGCCCGCGGGCGCCGCGCCCCGGACGGAAGAAACACGCGGGGCAGCCTGGGGAGCCGCAGCTCCGACGCGGACTTGTGAAATAATTTATTGGTTATACAAAGGTCCGCCCGCACCCCGCGTTCCGCGCTCGCGCCGCGCCGAGCCGAGCCCGCTTTATAACTTATTCTGCAAAAATAGAGGTGCGCGGGGCGGCGGGGCGGCCGGCGGCGCCGGGCCGCGCGCGTCCTACGAGGCGTCGCCCCCCGCGCCGCCGCACGGGCTGACCAGCGCCAAGTTCGCGGGCTTGTGCTTCTTGAGCAGCCGCGCGATCTTCTCGTCGTCCGAGTTGGGGTCCAGGGGCCGGTTGTACTCGTCGTCGTCCTCGGCGTCCGAGCCGCCCACCTTCAGCTTCTCCGCGTCCGAGTCCTGCTTCTTCTTGGCCGACGCCATCTCGGCCGCGT
Organism: Perognathus longimembris pacificus; assembly: GCF_023159225.1. Lineage (NCBI taxonomy): Eukaryota > Metazoa > Chordata > Mammalia > Rodentia > Heteromyidae > Perognathus > Perognathus longimembris. Next base: position 746,571 of record NC_063162.1, on the reverse strand, counting down.
GCCGCTTGCGCCACTTGGTCCGGCGGTTCTGGAACCACACCTGGGGGAGGAGAGGGGCCGCGGGGGTCAGGGCGGGCCCGGCGCGGCGGGCGGCCCCTCGCGGCGCGCGGGCGGCCCCGGGCGCGCTCACCTTCACCTGGCTCTCCGTCATGCCCAGCGAGTAGGCCAGGCGCGCGCGCTCGGGGCCCGCCAGGTACTTGGTCTGCTCGAAGGTCTTCTCCAGCGCGAAGATCTGCTGGCCCGAGAAGGTCGGCCGCGAGTGCTTCTTCTTGCCGTCCTTGTCCAGGACCCCGCCGGCGGGGGCTGCGGAGGAGGGCGGTGAGCGCGGCCCGCGCCGCCCGCGCCCGGCCCGCCCCGCGCCGAGCCCCGCGCCGCGGCCACTTACCCGGGCCGGACAGGCGCGGGTCCCTCCAGGGCGAGCCCGGCACCACGCCGGGCCAGAAGATGGGCGGGCGCCCCGGCAGCTCCGCCAGGGGCTTCGGGTAGCCGCGCGCCACGGCGGCCGCGGGCCCGAAGTAGACGCCGGCCGACGAGGGGAGCCCGCCGAGGCGGGGCAGGCCGCCCAGGAGCCCGCCGCCCGCCGCGCCCACCGGCCGCCCCAGGATGTCGCTGATGCCGTGCGGGGTGCCGAGCGGCAGCTGGGCGCCCAGGCCGCCCAGGGCGGGCGCCTTGAAGCCGGCGGGGCCCTGCAGCGCGTAGGGGAAGAGCGACGTCTTCATCTCGGCCATGTTGTGCAGCGCGGCCAGGGGCGCGCTGCCCAGGACGAACGCGCCCGGGCGGTTAGCGTCCATGGGCGCCGCCGCCGCCGGCCCGGGCGCCCATCCGGGACCCGCCGCCGCCCCCCGCCCCCCGCGCCCGCCGGCCTGCGAAGTCTGCGCGCGGCGCGGGCGACCGAGGGAGCGCCGACGGCCCCGGCGGGCGGACGGACGGCTCCGGCGCGGGCTGGCGGGCAGCGGCGGCGGCCGGGGGGCGGGCGGGGGGGGCCGGGCGGGGCGCGGGCGGCCGCGGCGAGGGCGGCTCCGGGACGGCCGGAGCGCCGCCGCGCGGGACGGGCGGGCTGATAACCGCGGGGCCGGGGCGCGGCGCGCGCGCTGATTGGCTGCGGGCCCCGGCGGTCCGGCCATTGGCCAGCGCCCCGCCCGTCCGCGCGCCCGGCCCCGCGCACTCCATGAAGGGCCCATTAGCGCGCGGGGCGCCTCGGGGCTGTAAATTTGCCCCTGATTTATCTCCCCCGGGACGAAATAAATCCCGTCGATGGGAGTTTAGTTAGGCAAAGGTTTTAATGGGAAAATCGGGAAAAATACGACGACATATTTTATCTCACGAAAGCATGTAGATTGTAGAGGCGGCGAACCACTGTTTAGTGCGTCTGACGCGGGGACGGGCCCGGGACGCACCGCCCGACGCCGCCCGGCCCGCGGCCTCCCAGAGCCCGGGCTGGAGTCGGTGCGGGGCGAGCACGCTTGGCGAGGGTCCCCGCGGCCGCCCGCGGGAGGACGAGGCTGGCCCTCGGGGCCGGGGGAACGAATGGCCAGACTGGGCCCGTGCAGACCAGGCAAGTCTCACCCCGGATGGTCCGGCCCGGGCGGAGGTGGGTGGGTGGGTGGGTGGAGGAGCCAGGCCGGCGGGGCGGGAGCGGCCTCCCAGCCTGTGCGGGACGCGGCGGCCACCGGCACGGGAAGGTGCAGGGTTCTCCTGGGAGGGGGTGGATGGCCCGGCTCGAGTCCCACCGGCCACTCACCGCTCGCCCACCAGCCAGCCGCTCGGTCCTGAACTGCCGCCGCGGATGGCGAGGGCAGACACCCAGCGGCCTCGGACCCCAGAGCCCGGCGCGCACCGGACTGAGCTGTCAGGACCTTTAGGGAGCCCCCGCTCGGTGCCCGGCAAGGGGGCCCCTCGCCCCGCGGGACTCGGCGAGGTGTTCACCGGCGTCACCGCAGCCGCCGGCGGTCGTCCTCTCGCCGCGGAAGGCGCCGGTGCGCGCGAAGACTTTCCCGATCCGCTGCCGGTTAGGATCCGGGGCCCAAAGGAACGCGCGCCGACCGCCGCGCCCGGGCGGGGCCCCGCGCGCCGGCCTCGGCCTCTCCCGGCCCGGGCCGCTGGGTTAACGACGACTGGCCCGGCTCACCGCGACCTTCAGAGTTTGGGTGCTACGCAAAACCGCGACTCCCGTGGCTCCGTGCGGGACCTGGCGTCCACCGCCTGGCTCCCCCCAGGCCTCCATTTTCGTTGGGTTCGGTTAGCGTCGCCACGAGTCCCTCCACCAGGCCGAACCTGGAAAGCCACCTGTGGCGGGGTTGGGCGGTTGTGTGCGCTCCCGGCGCGGCCCCGCACGCGCGACCTGGTGGCCCCGCTCCGCGGGCTCGGGGGGTTCGCGGCCCCGGCTTGCTGGGCCGGGTCTGCACTAGGCTGCGCCGGGACTCCCAGCGCGCTGCGCCCGCCCGCCGCCCGGCCCCGCGCCCCGCCCTCGGCCTCGCCTCTCCGCGGCTGGAACGCGCCCCGTGCGAGTTCTAAGGGTCGGATCTCCAGGGGTCGGCCCGCTGGCAGGGTGGGGGTCATTCTAGGCTCGCTGGGGGCCACCACGCCCGAGGGCAAGCTCCTGGCCCCGGGAAAAAGCGCGGCAGAGCTTGGGGCGGGGCCAGGATGGGGCGCAGGGCGTCTGAACCCCCACACTCCCGCGCAGCTTCACCCGCAGACGGAGGGCGAAGGAGCTCGTTCGCGCGAGTGGGGTTCTGGGGGTGCACGCGGCCCGGCTCCGGTGCTGTGCGCTCCCGCAGCCCCGCCGCGCGGCTCCGAGCCGGGGCCGCTCTCGGATCCCAGGGGGAGCCGCGCCAGGGCTGGGCCTCCAGTTGCTGCTCGGAGCGCCGGGACCTCCGGCCTGCGCACTCCCGGCTCCCGCGGGCTGCAGCCTAAAGGCGCGGGAGGGAGGGAGCGGGACCGGGGTATCGAGGGTGCGTAGCGCGGGGTTCCCCTGGGCACCCGCGGTGGGGGGGCCGGCTGCCGGCTGCCTTGACATCGTAGGTGCGGCGCGGCGCGTGGTCTGCAGGTTCTCCGTCCTGCCCGGTGCGCCCCACCCGGAATCCCGTCCTCCAGCGCTGGGGCCGGGCCTGTGGGCTAAACTGCCCGGCGCCCCAACTCCGCTCGGGGCTACCGCCCCCAGGGCTCTCCGGCAGTGCCTGCGGCCGCCCCCCCTCCCGACCCCTGTGGTCCCCAAAGCGACCCGGGGTGAGGAAATCGCCCGGGCTCCCCCACCAGCCACGGCGGAAGAGTCTGTAATGCCACCCCCGGCTCGGAAGGAAAACGCCCGGCCGGGAGGGTGGCGGGCACTTCCGGAGCAAGCGGAGCTCTGGGCTGGACGAGCCGGCCTCTCCCGTGGCCCGGGGTCCTCGGGCCGCGCTGCGCGCATGAGGGGCCCAGCGCCGCGAGGGCCCCGGCGCGCAGCCTGAGCCCGGGGCCGGCGCCTGCTGCGGGGAGGGAGGAGGGCGCGTGGCCACGGACTGGGGGCGTGGGGGCCCCCGCAAGGGACCGTTGGTCCCCCAGTGTCAGGCAAGGACTTGACACCGTCTCAGGCGGCGCCCACCCCGGCTGGAGTCCGTCCCCGAGGCCCTGGCGCGGACCTGGCTTGGTCCTGGGCGCTGCGAACCCTTCCTGGCCCCCGAGCGACGCTGCAAGCGGCCCGGGGCCGCCCTGGGCTCTGACCGGGACGCAGTTGGCGGCACCGTTGGGCCGGTGTCGGGCAGGTCTCTCCGCGGTCAGGGATTGTTGGTGGAAATCACCGGGGGAACTACCAACTTCCCAGCCAAATTCGGGGGCGGGGGTCTCCCGGCGCCCCCTGGTGGCCCCGCCGGGCCGCGACACCGGACGGTGTCCAGTCGCCTGGGCCCCACCCCCAGCGTGGCCCGCAGGAGGATACTTGGGGTTAGGGGGCTAGGGGCAAGGCGAGCGGGTCTGCACCTCCCACCTCCCAGAGACTCGACTGTGCCTCCCCGGCCTCCTCCAGCTTAGAGGCCAAGGGTGACGGGCAGGGCCCATCCAGCCCGCTTCCCGCTGATCCCCATTCTGGGGCCCTCAGGGAAAGAATAGACAGCTGCTGAATGAGCCAACCTGGGCCAAGAGGGTTTGGCTTCTGAGGGTTTCCAGAGGCCTGGGCTTGCTGGGGGGGGGGGGGGGTGCATGCCCTGTGACCCTGAGGTGGGGACCCGAGGGAGGCAGGGCTCCGGGGAAGGGAGAAGCCACGCCTGTCTCCCCCACCTGCTAAGCCAGGGGGGCCTGAGGTCAGAGCCCTGCTGTTCAGCTGGCCTCGCAACCCTGCCAGCTCCTCCCTGGCCCAGCAGTTGGTCAAGGTGAGGAGAGCCAGAAGAGAAGGGGGCCCCTCTCCCCAGGTCAACGCCATAGACAACTGAGCCAGGGAGGGGCCGCGTGAGGCCCAGAGGGGGCCACAGAGCCTCGGGCTCCCAGGAAGACTGGGGCCTGGCTCTGGAGGTGGCTGGGGAAGAAGGCATGGCAGGAACGCGGGCAGCCCAGCTCCCTGGCAGGAAACAGCAGAGCCAGCAGCCAGGGCTTTGGGGGTCCCTGGCCTGAGGAAGGGGGAGCCTGGAGCTCTGCTAGTAACCCCTCTGGAGGCTCCTTGCCCTTCCCCAAGCCCCTCTGGATTTACCAGGCCACCGCTCTGCCTCCTGGCCCCACCAGCCATCCCGCCAGCTCTCGTGTTTAAAAGTCATTTACTTATTTTAATAAATGCAGCCGCTTCAGGGGTGTGAACAGCCAAATCCTGATTATTCAAGAACAAGCTTCTTTGATCATTATGCTGGGGGGCCACCACCCAGCCGCCATTCTCCTGCCCCTGTGGCCTCAGTTAGACAGTGGGCGGCCGAGTCCATCCAGGCAGACACATCCCAGGGCCCCAGACACACTCTGAGCACTGACGTCACCCAGGTGGGAAGGAGCCTCTCCTGGTAGGAGGGGCAGGGAAGACAATGCCAGCCACCGGGAGTGACCCCAGGGGCCTGGGCGGCGTGGAAGAAAGCACATGTCCTCCCATGGAAGGGGATGAGCGGCAGCATTTGGCCAGTGTGGGGCCCTCCTCCCTCCCCCCTCCCAGGGGACAGAGCTTCACAGGTCCCTGCTGGCCTCCCCTTCCCTCCCCCCCTCCCAGGGGACAGTGCTTCACAGGTCCCTGCTGGCCTCCTCCTCCCCCCTCCCAGGGGACAGTGCTTCACAGGTCCCTGCTGGCCTCCTCCTCCCCCCTCCCAGGGGACAGTGCTTCACAGGTCCCTGCTGGCCTCCCCTTCCCTCCCCCCCTCCCAGGGGACAGTGCCTCACAGGTCCCTGCTGACCCCCCCCCCTCCCAGGGGACAGTGCTTCACAGGTCCCTGCTGACCTTCCCCCCTCCCCCCTCCCAGGGGACAGTGCTTCACAGGTCCCTGCTGACCTCCTCCTCCCCCCCTCCCAGGGGACAGTGCCTCACAGGTCCCTGCTGGCCTCCCCTTCCCTCCCCCCCTCCCAGGGGACAGTGCCTCACAGGTCCCTGCTGGCCTCCCCTTCCCTCCCCCCTCCCAGGGGACAGTGCCTCACAGGTCCCTGCTGGCCTCCCCTTCCCTCCCCCCCTCCCAGGGGACAGTGCCTCACAGGTCCCTGCTGGCCTCCCCTTCCCTCCCCCCCTCCCAGGGGACAGTGCCTCACAGGTCCCTGCTGACTCCCTCCCCCCCTCCCAGGGGACAGTGCCTCACAGGTCCCTGCTGACCCCCTCCTCCCCCCTCCCTCCCAGGGGACAGTGCCTCACAGGTCCCTGCTGAGCCCCTCCCCCCCAGGGGACAGTGCTTCACAGGTCCCTGCTGACCTTCCTCCCTCCCCCTTCCCAGGGGACAGTGCCTCACAGGTCCCTGCTGACCCCCTCCTCCCCCCCCCAGGGGACAGTGCCTCGCAGGTCCCTGCTGACCCCCTCCTCCCCCCCCCCAGGGGACAGTGCCTCACAGGTCCCTGCTGACCCCCTCCTCCCCCCCCCAGGGGACAGTGCCTCGCAGGTCCCTGCTGACCCCCTCCTCCCCCCCCAGGGGACAGTGCCTCCCAGGTCCCTGCTGAACCCCTCCTCCCACTCCCTCCCAGGGGACAGTGCCTCGCAGGTCCCTGCTGACCCCCTCCTCCCCCTCCCTCCCAGGGGACAGTGCCTCGCAGGTCCCTGCTGACCCCCTCCTCCCCCCCCCCAGGGGACAGTGCCTCGCAGGTCCCTGCTGACCCCCTCCGCCCCCCTCCCTCCCAGGGGACAGTGCCTCGCAGGTCCCTGCTGGCCTCTGGGTGGAATGGTCTGGGAGTCAGATGGAGGCTCACTGTGGCTTAGGGGCCATGAGCCAGCAAGGAAATGAACCCTGGGAAGCTGGAGTGAGAGCAACTAGCTCCTGACTTGTGGCTGAGACTGCGGAGGCAGCAGAAAGCCCACACTCGCAGGCCCTGCCCAGCTTCTCCCCAACACCCATTGGTCCTCCAAGAGCAGGAAGCCATGACTGTGTGGAAACACACCTTGCTGACCAGAGGGTTCAGATCCCTCCGCCAGGCCGAGCCTACAGTGGCCACCAGGAGCGAGGGTGCAGCAAGTGTGGGCCCAGCGCTCTGTGCTTCGTCTCAGCTCTGAGAAGGACATTGCTTTGGTCTCCAAGGACATCGTTTACTGTGCAGTGGACAGTGTCTGTGGACGTGGCTGCATCCGCCCGCACTGCCATGGCTTTAGGACTCAGGACTGAGGCTCCCTGTGAAGAGGGCGGAGGGTTCAGAGGTGGGGGATGAGGTGCTCACACACGAGGGCTGAGGTGCTCAGACACGAGGGCCGAGGTGCTCACACACGAGGGCTGAGGTGCTCACACACGAGGGCTGAGGTGCTCACACGAGGGCTGAGGTGTTCACACACGAGGGCTGAGGTGCTCACACGAGGGCTGAGGTGTTCACACACGAGGGCTGAGGTGTTCAAACACGAGGGCTGAGGTGTTCACACACGAGGGCTGAGCTGCTCACACACAAGGGCTGAGGTGTTCACACACGAGGGCTGAGGTGCTCACACACGAGGGCTGAGGTGCTCACACACGAGGGCTGAGGTGTTCACACGAGGGCTGAGGTGCTCACACACGAGGGCTGAGGTGCTCACACACGAGGGCTGAGGTGTTCACACGAGGGCTGAGGTGCTCACACACGAGGGCTGAGGTGCTCACACACGAGGGCTGAGGTCTTCACACACGAGGGCCGAGGTGCTCACACACGAGGGCTGAGGTGTTCACACACGAGGGCTGAGGTGCTCACACACGAGGGCTGAGGTGTTCACACGAGGGCTGAGGTGCTCACACACGAGGGCTGAGGTGCTCACACGAGGGCCGAGGTGCTCACACACGAGGGCTGAGGTGCTCACACACGAGGGCCGAGGTGTTCACACACGAGGGCTGAGGTGCTCACACACGAGGGCCGAGGTGCTCACACACGAGGGCCGAGGTGCTCACACACGAGGGCTGAGGTGCTCACACACGAGGGCTGAGGTGCTCACACACGAGGGCTGAGGTGCTCACACGAGGGATGAGGTGCTCACACGAGGGGTGAGGTGCTCACACGAGGGCTGAGGTGTTCACACGAGGGCTGAGGTGCTCACACGAGGGCTGAGGTGCTCACACACGAGGGCTGAGGTGCTCACACACGAGGGCTGAGGTGCTCACACACGAGGGCTGAGGTGTTCACACGAGGGCTGAGGTGCTCACACGAGGGCTGAGGTGCTCACACGAGGGCTGAGGTGCTCACACACGAGGGCCGAGGTGCTCACACACGAGGGCCGAGGTGTTCACACACGAGGGCCGAGGTGCTCACACGAGGGCTGGGGTGCTCACACGAGGGCTGAGGTGTTCACACGAGGGCTGAGGTGCTCACACACGAGGACTGAGTTCTTCACACACGAGGGCTGAGGTGCTCACACGAGGGCTGAGGTGCTCACACACGAGGGCTGAGGTGTTCACACACGAGGGCCGAGGTGCTCACACACGAGGGCCGAGGTGCTCACACACGAGGGCCGAGGTGCTCACACACGAGGGGTGAGGTGCTCACACACGAGGGCTGAGGTGCTCACACACGAGGGCTGAGGTGCTCACACGAGGGCTGAGGTGTTCACACGAGGGCTGGGGTGTTCACACACGAGGGCTGAGGTGCTCACACGAGGGCTGAGGTGTTCACACGAGGGCTGAGGTGCTCACAAACGAGGACTGAGGTGCTCACACGAGGGCTGAGGTGCTCACACGAGGGCTGAGGTGTTCACACACGAGGGCTGAGGTGCTCACACATGAGGGCTGAGGTGCTCACACGAGGGCTGAGGTGCTCGCACACGAGGGCTGAGGTGCTCACACACGAGGGCTGAGGTGTTCACACACGAGGGCTGAGCTGCTCACACACGAGGGCCGAGGTGTTCACACACGAGGGCTGAGGTGCTCACACGAGGGCTGAGGTGTTCACACACGAGGGCTGAGGTGCTCACACGAGGGCTGAGGTCTTCACACACGAGGGCTGAGGTGCTCACACGAGGGCTGAGGTGTTCACACACGAGGGCTGAGGTGCTCACACACGAGGGCTGAGGTGCTCACACGAGGGCTGAGGTGCTCACACACGAGGGCCGAGGTGTTCACACACGAGGGCTGAGGTGTTCACACACGAGGGCTGAGGTGCTCACACACGAGGGCTGAGGTGTTCACACGAGGGCTGAGGTGCTCACACGAGGGCTGAGGTGTTCACACGAGGGCTGAGGTGCTCACACACGAGGGCTGAGGTGCTCACACACGAGGGCTGAGGTGCTCACACGAGGGCTGAGGTGTTCACACGAGGGCTGAGGTGCTCACACGAGGGCTGAGGTGCTCACACACGAGGGCTGAGGTGCTCACACACGAGGGCTGAGGTGTTCACACGAGGGCTGAGGTGCTCACACGAGGGCTGAGGTGCTCACACGAGGGCTGAGGTGCTCACACGAGGGCTGAGGTGCTCTCACGAGGGCTGAGGTGCTCACACACGAGGGCTGAGGTGCTCACACACGAGGGCTGAGGTGTTCACACGAGGGCTGAGGTGTTCACACACGAGGGGTGAGGTGCTCACACACGAGGGCCGAGGTGCTCACACACGAGGGGTGAGGTGCTCACACGAGGGCTGAGGTGTTCACACGAGGGCTGAGGTGCTCACACGAGGGGTGAGGTGCTCACACGAGGGCTGAGGTGCTCACACGAGGGCTGAGGTGCTCACACGAGGGCTGAGGTGTTCACACGAGGGCTGAGGTGTTCACACGAGGGCTGAGGTTCTCACACGAGGGCTGAGGTGCTCACACACGAGGGCTGAGGTGCTCACACACGAGGGCTGAGGTGCTCACACACGAGGGCTGAGGTGCTCACACGAGGGCTGAGGTGCTCACACACGAGGGCTGAGGTGCTCACACACGAGGGCTGAGGTGCTCACACGAGGGCTGAGGTGCTCACACGAGGGCTGAGGTGTTCACACGAGGGCTGAGGTGCTCACACGAGGGCTGAGGTGCTCACACACGAGGGCTGAGGTGCTCACACGAGGGCTGAGGTGCTCACACACGAGGGCTGAGGTGCTCACACGAGGGCTGAGGTGCTCACACGAGGGCTGAGGTGCTCACACGAGGGCTGAGGTGCTCACACACGAGGGCTGAGGTGCTCACACGAGGGCTGAGGTGCTCACACACGAGGGCTGAGGTGCTCACACGAGGGCTGAGGTGTTCACACACGAGGGCTGAGGTGTTCAAACACGAGGGCTGAGGTGTTCACACACGAGGGCTGAGCTGCTCACACACAAGGGCTGAGGTGTTCACACACGAGGGCTGAGGTGCTTACACACGAGGGCTGAGGTGCTCACACACGAGGGCTGAGGTGTTCACACGAGGGCTGAGGTGCTCACACACGAGGGCTGAGGTGCTCACACACGAGGGCTGAGGTGTTCACACGAGGGCTGAGGTGCTCACACACGAGGGCTGAGGTGCTCACACACGAGGGCTGAGGTCTTCACACACGAGGGCCGAGGTGCTCACACACGAGGGCTGAGGTGTTCACACACGAGGGCTGAGGTGCTCACACACGAGGGCTGAGGTGTTCACACACGAGGGCCGAGGTGCTCACACACGAGGGCCGAGGTGCTCACACGAGGGCTGAGGTGTTCACACGAGGGCTGAGGTGCTCACACACGAGGGCTGAGGTGTTCACACGAGGGCTGAGGTGCTCACACACGAGGGCTGAGGTGCTCACACGAGGGCTGAGGTGCTCAGGTCTCTGGTTCTGAAGCAGAGGCCAAATGCCCCAGCTGCTGACCTCCATGCGTGGCGGCGGAGTCCATGACCGGGGAGTATCCTTGCCATGGTGGTGTTCAAATGCTCACCCATAGTGGGTGGAGAATCATGCGTGAGGTCGGTGCTCACGGTGGGTGGGTGGGTGGGTGGATCGATGGTGTGTCCTGATGTTCACAATGGATGGACGGAAGGATGGACGGATGGATGGGGCATCCTGTCTGAGATCTATTGAGCCACCGCACCACACCCCTGGGCCCCCGGGCCAGCCGCCCTTGGCTCTCCTGTCTACTGTAGTACCGGTACTGTCTTTGCTTTGTTGAGCCTATGAAAGGCACCCAGCCTCTAGCTGGCACCTGGTCCTCTACAGCCGTACTAAGTTGACCTGCCAGCTGGACTCGACACCTGCTGCCGTATCCCGGGTGTGGGACCCGGTGTGTGTTGCCACTCCCACCGACCTTCTGTGCCCAAGCTCAAAATCACCCCCCGGCTGTGGTCGGTAGGGCTGGGGCCATGGGGGCCAGGAGCACCGTGGTCTAATCCGCTGGGGGGTCACCTTGCAGGAGCAGGTGGGCCTGCTGTGGGCCCAGGGCCTAGAGGTGGACCTAGCCTGCGATGCCCAAGCATGGTCACAACCCAGTGAAGTGCTCCTCTCAGGGGCCCACGCGTCTCTCTCCTTCAGGAAAGGACAAAGAGAAGAGGCTGTAAATCACAGCACAGAGCTAATTCCCTAGGGCACAGATGTGCACTCGGGTGTAATGAGCTCTCTCCGGGCCTCCAGGGGGCTGACCACGTGCCACACAAGCTAATTGAGTGCAGAGTACAAGATTTGTGTTAAGGTGCCTGCTCCAGCAGCCTCTGCTATGGCCCGGTGGCGGGGAGGGGACCCCTTGGCCACGCGGGGGCTTGGGCAAGGCTCTTGGCCGGACTCCCCTGTGTGGGGCTTCCTGGTGGGAGGGTGGGTGAGGTGAAGCCATGGCCAGCCCCCCCTCCGAGGGGCAGCCCGTTCGGGCCCGCGGGAGCCGGCTCCCTGCCGTGTCCGCCCCAAGCCCGGGCGTCGGGCACCGGGAGCTGTCTGCGCTGGAGACGGGAACGCGGCCCCTCTGTCTCGGGACTCCCTGCTCTGCCCTGTGGGGCTGGGCTGAGCTTCTGAGGCTTGCAATCTGTCCATGGGCCTCGGGTGTTTGTTGACGCGCTGTCCTACCTCAGATGTGGAAGACAGCGGGACCTTCTGGGCTTTTCCCTGGAGTGGGAGATGGACAGCATACAAATCCATCCGTGAACATCAGACAACTCTGTACTTACAATTACGTACCCCCCCCCCCCATGGGTGCTCTGCTGCCAGGAGTCTTGGGCAAAGGATTACCTCCAAGGGCAGTGTGTGGAGGACTCCCTGTGGGAGGCTCCACATGTGGAGGACTCTGAAGAATTCCCTGTGGGGAATCTCTTGTGGAGGACTCCCTGTGGGGGACTCCCTGTGGGAGACTCCACATGTGGAGGACTTCCTGGAGGATTCCCTGTGGAGGACTCCCCATGTGGAAGACCCCCTGCGTAGGACTTCCTGGGAGGACTCCCCATGTGGAAGGAGGACTCCTGTGGAGGACTTCTTGGAGGACCCCTTCGTGGGAGTGCTCAGGGATCGCTGAGCCCAGGCCATCGTGGGGCGGTAGGTTTGGCAGGAGAACCATCGAGGTGGGCAGCTGCCTCCCGCTCTGCACAGTGTGGGGCGACCACTCCGTCTCCACGGGTCTGGGCGGAGGCCGAGCGGCTTCAGGGGTCTGACAGGACAGTCCCCTAGCCTGAGCCCTGGTCCGGGCCCGAGAGCCCCAGAGGCTTAGGAGGCACATGGACCTGCCAGCCCCTCCCCAGCCTCCTGTCGGGCAGGGTCCCCCTCAGGTGCCAGTGGCCTGTGGCATCCGAGAAGGCCAGCCCCGCCGCCCGGGCCCCAGCCTCATGGCTGTCGCTTCTGCCCACCGAAGGGCCAGGCATGGCCATGTCTGCACGGATCCAAGCAGCGAGTCCCCCACGGGAGGTGGCACGTCCCTGCGCGAGGCGTGGCTACTTCTTCCTGGAGAACTGGACCTGTTTCGGCTTGGTCGAGTGGCTGCCGTGGCCAGTGAAGCAAGAGCAGAGGGACACCTGCCACCCCAGGCAAATCCTGGGGGGCCCCCCGCACTGCCCAGCAGCTTTCCGGTTCCCTCTGCAGTTGGGGTGGCATGTCTCATGCCAGCGCCAGGGAAGCAGGCACCCGGGAAGGGAGTGCCAGGGCGGGCATGTCCACCTGGGTCACGGTGACCTCCCGGCAAGCCCGCACAGGGTGGGGGTGGAGATACCCCGATGCCCCCTGGCTGGCAGTAGGGGCGGAGCCTGGCGGCTGGGAGATGGAAGGAGCAGCTTGCCCAGGGGCCTGAGATCTAGGCTGGAAAGAGGAGCCACAGCCCCCCACTTCCCTCAGTCCCTGGGGTGCAGAGCCTGCAGTGCTCAAGTCCCTTACATCCAAGTGCAGTTGATCTGGAGCCCCCCAGACCGCCCGGGGACCCCGGAACGCCTGGGCCTGTCTTGGCACACCAGGGGCTTGCGGACGCTGAGAACCGTTGCCGCCTCCTGCTGAGAGGGCTCCGTGCGGACGCAGGGTTTGTCTGCAGATTGTTTACCAGATTGGAGTCATGGCCAGCAGAGCACACGGCAGTGAACTTGTGGTTTCCTGTGTTCATGTGGGAAGCAGGGCCTTGCAGATAGATGCATTGAGCCAAGGTGACCCCACAGTGGGGGGGAGGGGCTGTTTTCCCTACAGAAGGGGAAAATCTGGGCACCCACATTCAGGGCACAGAGCAGCTGAGGGCAGAAGCAGGCATCAGGGTGACAGATCCACACGGAGGAACGCCCAGGGTTGCCGGGAAGCCCAGAGGCCAGAAGGGGAGGAACAGGCCGGGCCCCACGACACCGGGGCCGTGGGCTTCAGACCTGCAGACTCCCGAGAGCACCTGGAGCTGGAAGCTGCCCCGGCGCCGGCACCTCAGTGCTAGCAGGTGCGTCCGGCAGAGAGCACACGGCTCTTGGGCCATCCGACTGACACAGCTGCCTCCCCTGCAAGGGTGCGGCCCCCAGCCTGGTGCCAGTGACCCTGAGGCCACCGTCCCTCTCCCCACACCCCAAGGAAGGCCCCTCCTGGCAAGGAGTCTGCAGGTGAGGAGGGAGGACGGCAAGGGGCACTTTATCACCACAGCAAACTCCTCCCCGTCTACCTCAACGGCTGCAGAAAGAAGAGGGCGAAGGATTCACACGGAGACTGCACAGACAAGGCAGGCAGGGGCCCTGCCACCCCCCACGCCTGCCTGGGGAACCAGGGCCCCCAGAGTGACAGCGGAGGGCCAGTCTGGGCCCAGGGCTCACCTGGCCGGGCAGAGCTGCCTGCTGTGCAGACAGACCTGGCGCCAGGCGGCCCAGGAGCAAACAACCCCACCCTGGTGGCCATGGATTCCAACCTGGGGCCGGGGTCAGCGGGGGAGGCCCGGGAGATGGGCACAGACAGGCTGAGTTAGGAGGCAGAGGGCCCACCCTCCTCCTGGAGGACACCCGCTGGTCCTCCCGTGTGCACAGACAGCTTCTATCTGTGCCACCGTCACCAGGGCCGGTGTGGAGCCGGTGACACCCACCCCCAGAGCAGTGCCTGTCGCAAGCCGCAGCTCAGAGCACGTTCTTTACTTCAGTGGCCATACTTCAAGGGGTCTGTGACATTCCCTGGTGAAATAAACTGCATTTACTTAGAAGCCTGCAATGCTGGAGGCATCAAGAACTCAGGGCAGGTGCCTCTGGAGAGGAAGGGAAGGAAGGGGGGAGAGGGGAGGGGAGAGCCTGGGGGAGGGAGGGAGGGCCCCTTTGGAGGGGAGGGGAGGGTGGGTGCCTCTGGAGGGGAGAGCGGAGGGCACCTCCGGAAAGGGAAGCCTTGCCTCTTCTGCGAGCTCTCTGCTGGGCCCTGGCTCTTCTCCCCAGGAGCCTCTGCTGCTTCTATTCATGAAGAACAATATGGCGCTGCTCTTCGGAAACGAGTGTGGCAAGTGGCTCATCATGGTGATGGATGGAGTCGGTCCTGCTTCGGCCTTCCTGCAAGTGCCATGTTTGTTTAAGCTCAAGGACCGACTTAAGTGAGGCCAAGTTCAGATAGGTCCTGGCTCGCTATGGCCCTTGGTCCCTTGATGTGTGTGCATAGGTGTGTTTGTGTGCACGTGTGCACACATATACGTGCATGTGTGCGTGTGCAGAGATTGAACATGTTTAAAATTAATAGAAGAGCCCCCCGCCCACCGAAGGCTCTAGACCTGCAGATAGCAGCCTAGCCCAAAGGAGGAGGGCTGAGTCCTGGAGTCCGCCCACGCGGACCTGGGAGCTGGGAGTGGGCCCAGGCTGGTGGGGGGCTGGCGTCTAAGCTGGGGCGCCCTGTGCCTTGCCGTCCCACGGGCAAAGCCAGCCGCAGCCGGTGAGGCCCAACACCCCCAGCCCAGCGCACACCACGGACAAAGCACGGACAAGGCCCCGAAGCCGCCGTGCGGAGTTCCCGGCCGGTGAGGGGCAGATCTGTGTGCGCAGGGCCATTTCCCGCCCGCCTCTCCCGCCGAGGCGGCGCTGCCGTGCTGGCCAGCTGCGGGCTCACGTGGGCCCCTGGCCTGCGACTGTCCCGGCCCCCGGTCATCACCCCGTCCCTCTGTAGGGCCACAGGCCACCGCCACGCCGCTGCACGTGACAGCAGCCCCCCCCCCCCCCGCGGCTGTGGTGGCATTGGGGGGCGGGGCACTGAGCCTGGACCCCGGCGGCTCTGGAACCAAACGGAACAATGTGCTTTGCTGTGTGGAAATCCGAAGGTGAAAACCTTCCCCGGCCCGGCTCCCTCGTCCACCTCTCCCGGGCCTCACAGGGAAGCGTGGCTCGGCTTCCTGGGGAGGCAGACAGGGTTCTCACAAGCAGACCGAGCAAACTGCACACGGGCCTAGGGCCGGGGGGCCCCGTGACGCGGCCATGCCCTCCGTGCCACTCGCCCTCAGCAGTCCTGTCTCGTCTCCCCGGTGGTCGGCGTCCAGGCTTCTGCTCCCAGACGGCTCTGCGCTGCTTTCCTAGCCAGAAAACCGGAAGTGGGAAAGGAAGAAGAGGAGGCAGGGGGAGGGGGGACGGGGAGGGGAGGAAGGAAAGGGGAGGGAGGGAGTCTGCAGTAGGATGGCAGTGTCAGTGCTGTATACCGCTCGGTGAGGAACAGCTGCGTTATAAAGTAACCAGAAAAGCACGTGCTAGGGTAGTTTGCATATTAGAATCAAGCCGGATTTTAGAAAAGCCAAAAACAATTCTAATAGAACCAAAATCTCATCACAATCCACGAAAGTCATCTCAGCACCGTCAGTTTGATTTGACTGAAAAGGTCCACCCATATAGTGGACTAAAAGGAAAAACTCGTCTAAAAAGAACAAAAAGCGGATGTCAAAATCTGACTTTTACATTCTTGAAAAAAGTGGTCATAGAAGGGAAATTTCTTAAATTGATGAAGTCTACTCAGAAATCTCCAGGGCAAGTCAGGTGAGGGGACACATTCCTGTAGCCCTGGCTCTCAGGAGGCTGAAGCAGAAGGACCACGAGTTTAAGATGAACCTGGGTTACACAGCCAGGCCCTATCTCCAAAATAACCTTCAAAAGGGGAAACCTCCAGGGAGCTCACACATAGGAACGAGGCTAAGGTGGCCACTGACACCTCTCCTGCCCAAAGAGAATGAGGAAGCGGAGGAGGAAAGGAGAGACATGCTGCGTTGTTTGTCAGCTATGTTAGCAGTTTCCCTGGAGTGGACATGACATTCCGCTAGGCTTTGGGTGAGAGGTCCGGAAAGAGAAAACCAACAGAATCTCTCTAGGACAGCAATGCCACCAGGAGATGTACGAGTTGAAAAAACTGCCAACCCCCCAGGAAATGGTGTTCATAGAGGCAAATCCCAACAGCACCGGAGGGTACAACAGCCATCAACACAGGTGGAATGGACGGCCAGCTAGACCATGTTCCTGGGTATGACCACATTTAGAGACACATACTGTCCCTGTGGCCAGCTCAACACGCAGTGTGACGTCAATCAAAACCCAGTATCGTTTCTTTGGGAACCTACCAGTGTGGATCTACATTTTATGTGGAAGAATTGAAGTCCCCCAGAGCTCAAAATCTGGAAAAGAACAAGACAGTTATAAGACAACGGATAGGAAGGTATGCTGACATCAGGATGAAACCCCAAATGTGTGGGCACAGGGTAGTGCAGCACAGAAGCAGGAAGATGGCCAGTTCGAGGTCAGCCCGAGTTACATAGAGAGACCCCATCTCCGGGGCTGGTGGGGCGCTCGCCTGGCGTGCCCCTGGGGCAGGAGAGCCCAGCCTCACTCAGATGCCGAGATTCTGGCCTCGGGGCAGCGGAGGAGAGGGCTGCCCAGTAAAGACTGTGGGGCCTGGACTGGGGAGGTGGGGGGCTGCGGAGGCCCCGGTGGCTCGGGCGGCTCAGATCTGGGCCGTCAGCAGAGGGAACATTGTCCTCCCTGGATGCTCTGCCCATTTTCCAGGCCAGGCCTCACCTGGGCAGACCTGGCCCTTCAGGTTCTGCAGCAACGGAACAGAAGCCACACTGCCGTGGGCCTGGCCGCACAGGCCCATCTCCCAACGACCCCTGTGCCCCCCCCCCCCCGCTGAGCCGGGACAAGGGTGACCCTGAACACAGCCTCTCCAGGAAGCAATCCGGGGTAGAAACAACCAGGAGTAGCAGGGTTAGCCCCACCCACAGCCCTGCCCTCCAAGACTTACCTTTGAAGAAGAAAAGTAGGTGCTCCTGCTCTGTCCCAAGACTCCTTCTGCCTGTGACCTTCACCCTCAGTGGGTGAGCTCTACCTTGCAGACGAGAAGGATGCCGAGACCTGGCCACCCCACTCCACCCCAGCCTCCAGAAAGGAGGAGGAGAGCCTGGACTCTCCTTGTCACAGCCTTCCTTTGATCTGCATGGAGAGAAATGGCCACAACTGTGCTGGGATCCTGGGACAGGCCAGGCATGCCCGGACGCCTGGCGGACCCGCCGCAGACCCCACTTTCCCTGTGTTCCAGTCTTCCTCAAGGTTGGGGCCCCGTTGGGGAGAGTGGGAGTGGGGGCCCACGGCAGGTGCCAGCCCTGATGCTGGGAGCTAGCCACCTAGCCGGTTGGGGTCCCGTGGGAGGGCAAGGCCGCCCAGCCCAGCACCTCCTCCATCCCCAAGGGCGGGGGTCTCCACGCTCACCAGAGGCGGCAGACATCCAGGGGCTGGGCACCTGGGGAAAGCCTGGACCTCCCTGGCATGCTCACACACCCTGCACCCCGTGATGCCGGGGGTGCCCCTGTCAGGTCAGGGTACCCCAGGGGCCAGCAGCTCCATCTGTGCCCCAGCTTGCCCCTGGAGGCACGGTTCTGAGCCGACAGCATCAGCCCAGGTGCTACGTCCAGGCCCAAGGCTGCAGGACGCCACGAGGTCCCGGCTGGCCTCCTCTGCCCGGGCTGCTTGAACCCCCACCTCCTTCCAGTTGCCCCCGCCCCACCCAGGCAGGCCGGGGTATCAGGAGCCAGGCGGCGATGGCCGCTCCCACCTCGCCATCTCAACACCATCTCTCACCTCTTGTCACAAGGAATTAAAATCTGTAATAAGGACATTTAAGAGCTCCCTGTAATTTGGCCCATCAGTTCTGCCCCCGCCATTAGCCGACAGCATGGGGTATTAATCTAGTCATCTCTCTCTGGCTGTGGTGAGTTGTGATAAAGATGTCAAACAATTAGATTATATTGGCCACAGTGCTACTGTGATTGAGGGGCATGTCCCTGGATCATCTGAGGAGGGGCCAGGCCCCCCACGGGACCGGGGCGGCTACGAGTGGAGGGGTCGTGCTGGGGGGCCTGAAGGTGCCCTCCACCCGTGGTCCAGCCAGCGGTCAGTTCTGCCCGGAAGCCTGAGGCCCCATGGGGCCCCTCAGAGCCTGGCGGGGGGGTGGGGGCAGCGGGGGCAGGCTGCTGGAAGGAAGCCCTGCCGAGACGTGAACTGGGCGCGGGGGGGGGGCCCCCAGCTCCCAGGTCCTCCGCACCAGGGGAGGGTGGCTGCAGGTCCCCTCCCACTGGGTCCCATGCCACCAGGGGCCTTGCTGCCGAAGGGGGGCTGCAGCCCCTCTGGCCAGCCGCCAGGCTTGCCCTTCCCCAGGACCACGGCGCCCCTCTCCTAGGGGTAAAGATGCACCGAGAATTGATTTCTCTGTTGGAAACGGGATAATTAAACTGGTTGTTTCTCTCTTCATCATCGTCATAACTAAAATGAGAGGACACAGGGTTATGCCTGGCATGAAGTAATATTGTGTGTCTTAATGCAAGGGAGTATTAATTGAATACAAATGGCCTTTCCTGAAGTTGCTGAGTTATATTTCAGAGATATGGGATAATGATGCTATTTAATCATTTTTACAAGATATAAAATTACTGGCTCCTCTAGGAACATCATTAAGAAAAACAATTGTTCACAGCAATTGAAAATAGAGTTTTAATTATTTAATGCAGAAAATTAAACTATTACAGACCTAAGCCGGACGAGGCAACTTAATAGAAATTTATATACAAGTGTCTGTGAGCATTTTAGTTTTATTAACCTGCCTAATTCCTTAATCCAGCTCATCTGAAAGTAATTCTGCTCTGGCTGTGTCTGTGACTTCTCTGCTCAAAGCCTTGAGACCATAGGGGACCTGGCCAGGCCAGTGGGGGGGCGGGGGGCCACCCCTGGGAGGGGAGGGGAAGGGAGGGAGGGGTGCTCTTCCAGGGGTCCCAGGCCAGGCCTGAGGGGCAGCCGCTCCAGGATCCCAGTCTGCACAATTAGTGAGAGCAGGCAAGGGGTCCCCCTTGGTGGCCGGGAGGTGACCTGCAGTGACCTGAGGTCACCCAGGTCTGGGTGGACCCGGCCTGGCCTTCTGCAAGACAGCGGAGGAGTCAGGAAGCTGGGCAAGGGAGAGGTGAGCTGGAGCTGGTGGAGGGAGATGGAGAAGCCCTGGGGTGCTGTGCTTGGGGGCTACAGGAGCAGTGACGTCACATGCGGGCCTGTCTTCCCTTCACCTCTCTCTAGTGGGGGTCTCAGTGACCCCTTGCAGGGCAAGGTTGACCTTGGAATGGGAAGAGCACAGCCAGACTCTGACCCTCTCAGTCCTGGCTCCTGGCCAGGTTGGCAGGTTGTGCCACTTGTGTTCCTGCCCAGGGCCCCAGGGCACTTGGCTGCCACCCCAAGAACCCTCAGACCCCCAGCCACCAGCCTGCCACGCTTTCATGCTGCTGAGTGCCAGCCCTGGAGTTCAGGGCCGAAGGCGGGGTGCAGAGGCTGGGCACTGTGCTCCGCTGTTGGGGTTTGTGCCACCCGCGGAGGGAAAGGACGCTGATGCGGGAAATCCCCCCTGGGGGGGCAGGAGAACGGCAAGCGGTGGAGCATGGGCCGTTCTGCAGTGAGGGAATGTCAGGAGCTGCCACCATGTGGCCTCAGTGTGGGCGGGAGGGGGGCCACCCACGTGGCCTCAGCGTGGACGGGAGGGAGCCTCACATGTGGCCTCAGCGTGGACGGGAGGGAGCCTCACACGTGGCCTCAGCGTGGACGGGAGGGAGCCACACACGTGGCCTCAGCGTGGATGGGAGGGGGTCACCCACGTGGCCTCAGCGTGGACAGGAGGAGGTCACCCACGTGGCCTCAGTGTGGACGGGAGGGGAGCCACCCATGTGGCCTCAGCGTGGATGGGAGGAGGTCACCTGCGTGGCCTCAGTGTGGATGGGAGGGAGCCAGACACGTGGCCTCAGCGTGGATGGGAGAGGATCACCTTCGTGGCCTCAGCGTGGACGGGAGAGGATCACCTGCGTGGCCTCAGTGTGGACGGGAGAGGATCACCTGCGTGGCCTCAGCGTGGAAGGGAGAGGATCACCTGCGTGGCCTCAGCGTGGACGGGAGAGGATCACCTGCATGGCCTCAGCGTGGACGGGAGAGGATCACCTGCATGGCCTCAGCGTGGAAGGGAGAGGATCACCTGCGTGGCCTCAGCGTGGACGGGAGAGGATCACCTGCATGGCCTCAGCGTGGAAGGGAGAGGATCACCTGCGTGGCCTCAGCATGGAAGGGAGAGGATCACCCGCGTGGCCTCAGCGTGGACGGGAGAGGATCACCTGCGTGGCCTCAGCGTGGGAGAGGATCACCTGCGTGGCCTCAGCGTGGACGGGAGAGGATCACCTGCGTGGCCTCAGCGTGGACGGGAGAGGATCACCTGCGTGGCCTCAGCGTGGACGGGAGAGGATCACCTGCATGGCCTCAGCGTGGAAGGGAGAGGATCACCTGCGTGGCCTCAGCGTGGGAGAGGATCACCTGCGTGGCCTCAGCGTGGAAGGGAGAGGATCACCTGCGTGGCCTCAGCGTGGAAGGGAGAGGATCACCTGCGTGGCCTCAGCGTGGGAGAGGATCACCTGCGTGGCCTCAGCGTGGAAGGGAGAGGATCACCTGCGTGGCCTCAGCGTGGAAGGGAGAGGATCACCCGCGTGGCCTCAGTGTGGAAGGGAGAGGATCACCCGCGTGGCCTCAGCGTGGAAGGGAGAGGATCACCCGCGTGGCCTCAGCGTGGACGGGAGAGGTTTTTCCCCTCTAGTCTACTCTGGGCGGGGGTCCAAATTTCCTATAATCAACATCTTGTTAATGAAAGCCTTTATTTTTAAACGTGGAAAATTTCAGTACATAAGTTAAGAAAACAATGGACGCTTTACAAATACCTGTGGGGAGCAGCGCGTCGGGGTGCGGCCGGCCTGGGGCCGACACTCACCTTGGAAACGGTCACGGAGTCTCTGGAGCTGAGGCCTAGGCGCCTGGCCAGGGCCAGGCCGCGCCCCGGCCCCCAGTCTTGTCAGGGGCCACTTGTCCCCACCAGGCCAGAGTCCAGACGTGTGCGCGTTCCAGAGGAGCAGACGTGGCTCTCGCGGCTCTCTCCCCGGTGCCTCCTCAAGGTCGAGCCCGGCTCCGCCGGCTCCAGAGCCCCCACGGCTGCCTGGGTAAGTCCTCGGCTGCGGAGCTGGGCGTCGACTCCTCCCTGCAGGGGCTCCCCTCCCGCTCCCCCTCCTGATGCCGGGGAAGTCTCGGGGCGGTGGTGGTCATCGCCTGCACACCCGGGGCCCCCGTACCCAGCACCCGCGTCTGGCCTGCCTCGTCTCTCCACAGCGCTCGAGAACTGGACACCCTTTCCCAGGGGCCATCCACCACCGGAATTACATCCTGTCTTCCATTATTACCAATAAATCCCCCGTGATCTTTTTTCTCCTTATAGTTTTTAGGGTTACATAAATTTCACCTATGCAATTTTTTCATGCTTGAATATATTACAGAATGCCACTTGTGCTACAGAAGCTAATTGATAATGTGATTTGTTATGTTGCTGGGACATAATTCAGAAAGTTATTTTAGAGCCTTTGATACATGGAATAGCACTTACTGTTTAATATTTCTCCCATGAGCAGGCCGCCATGTGGTGAGAAATGGGTGCTGCGGATGAAATATCTCCAGAAGCTTTTATTCTTGTTGTTTGGGTGGATGCCAACGTCTTTGTACAAGAAAGCTCATATTTCCAGCACTGCTCTGATTGGAATTTATTCCCCGGTCATTAGTTAGCTTTTTTTTTTTTTTTAAACCGGAACAAGTATACTATATATTTGACAAAAAAATAAAAAGACAAAATCAAACAGAATAGAGTCAGACAACCCTTTCCATATTATCAAAGATGTGCGCTTAGCTTTTTATGGGGGGTTAACCGCAGGCTCACAGGCAGGAGGGGCAGAGCTGTCCCTCCTCCTCTGCGTTTGCACTCTCCAGGGGTTCAGTCCCCCACGTTCAGCCAGGGCTGGAGAACATGGCCCAGGAGATCTGGGCAGCGTGATCTCATCCTCCCAGCAGGACGTGTGCCCTGGCTCTGCCTTTCCTGCCGGCGAGCCGACACCTCAGGCATCAGATCCGCCGGACTGTAGGGACGTGCTTAGCTTTGCTTGCTGAAGACACCACTGTGGACAGGAAGGAAGCTCCAGGGACCGATGAACCTGGAGGACTATGGCGTTGGGTACCCCTGGTTTCAGGCCTCCACAGGGTCTGTGAACGCCCACCGCCAAGGATGAGGAACAACTTCAGTGTGCACAGTGCAGGAGACCCTTCACACTTTCCCAACATTTTGCATGCCTGTAGTAATGCCAAAACAAGGAAACGGGTTGGCTCAAGATATTGGTGAGCTACGCTCCAGCCTGTGTTCTGTCTGCACACTTTCTGTGTGTGCGGGCGTGTGCAAGTGCAGCTCTGGAATTCTGGCAGAAGGGTCCCTGCTGCCTGCCACCCAGCCCCTGCCAGCTCCCCTGGGACACTCATCTGGGCAGCTGTACTTTGGCAATGTTGCATGGACGACATCATGTGACCACCTGACTTTTTTTTTAATTGTCAAAGTGATGTACAGAGGGGTTACAGTTTCATATGTAAGGCAGTGAGTACATTTTTTTGTTCAACTTATCACCTCCTCCCTCATTCCCCCCACCCCGCCTTCCGCTCCCCCTTTCCCTCTCCCCCCAATGAGTTGTACAATTGTTTACACCAAATGGTTTTATAAGTATTGCTTTTGGAATGGTTTGTCTTTTTATCCTTTGTCTTTTGATTTTGGTATTCCATTTCCCTTCACTAGTTCTAATACACGTATATACAGTATCCAGGGTACTAAGGTCAGATATAGTGACAGCAAGGGTAAAACCACGGAAAGGGAGTATGACAGAAAAAAGTATACTGTTACATATGGTATGTTGAAAATAAGTACAACAATGATATAACACTTCTTTCCATAACGTGGAGTTCATTTCACTTAGCATCATCTGGGCATAGCTATTGGGCTACTATGATCTTCTGCTATGATTAGCCTAAACAGGTACTAAATTTTCCCTATGAGGGAAACCATACAGTCAATGTTTCTTTGGGTCTGGTTCACTTCACTTGGTATAATTTTTTCCAAGTCCTTCCATTTCCTTATGAATGGGGCAATATCATTCTTTCTGACAGAGGCACAAAATTCCATTGTGTATATGTACCACATTTTCCTGATCCATTTGTCTACTGAGGGGTATCTGGGTTGGTTCCATATTTTAGCAATGACAAATTGTGCTGCAATGAACATTGTTGTGCTGGTGGCTTTAGTGTGTTCTTGTTTGTGGTCTTTTGGGTAGATGCCCAAGAGTGGGGCTGCTGGGTCATAGGGGAGCTCTATGTTTAGCCTTCTGAGGAATCTCCATACTGCTTTCCAGAGTGGCTGAGCAAGTTCACAACCCTACCTGTTGGGGACTCAGTTTTGGCCTTGGTGGGGGAAGGGCGCCAAGAGCGAGATGCTGCCCTTCCCCCAGCCCTGGGACAGTGTGGGAGGAAGCCCCTCCCACCTTCTGGCCTCAACGGGAAAAGAAGCCCCCCGCCCCTGGGGGATGAACACGTGTGTGCCACCATGATAGGGTTGTCCAGCCCACAAAGGAAGTTTCGTGACATCACCTGATGGGCAGCTCAGCTTAGCCAATGGCCCAAGTCCTTCCCTTTCCCGCCATTACCGCTATATAAGCCCCTCTCCCAAATTAAATCCTTTGAGACTCATTCAACCATCCAGCCGTCTCCCCGTTACCTTTGTCCTGCGGTTCCTGACACGTTATGGGGGGCAGAGGAAGGGATTTCGGCATCCCACTTCAGC
This sequence comes from Perognathus longimembris pacificus, assembly GCF_023159225.1. Taxonomy (NCBI): domain Eukaryota; kingdom Metazoa; phylum Chordata; class Mammalia; order Rodentia; family Heteromyidae; genus Perognathus; species Perognathus longimembris. The sequence continues at coordinate 722,491 of NC_063162.1, read as the reverse complement.
CTAGAGCAGTCCAGAAAGGACGTGCCTTACTCCTTCTGCCAGTATGAGGGGTAGGGCGGAGTTTCTTCTACAGAATTGAGGTTCAGGCATTCCCCCCCGGGAGATTGGGCGGGGGGAAAGGGGTCCTCGAGACCCCGACATTGGGACATCTCCTCTGGTCCTCAGAGATCCTGACACCTACCAACAGTGTATTAGTGTTCCCTTTTGGCCACATCCCCTCCAGCATTTGTTATTATGTTTTCCTGAGAATAGACATTCTTACTGGGGTGAGGTGGAACCTCAGTGTTGTTTGATTTCCATTTCTTTTTTGGCCAGTGATGTAGGGCACTTCTTCATGTGTCTCTTGGCCATTCTCATTTCCTCTTCAAAGAAGTCTCTCTTTAGCTCTCACCAAAATCAATTCCAAATGGATCAAAGACCTCGAAGTAAAATCAAATACCCTGAAAACACTACAAGAAGGAATAGGAGAAACACTTGGCTCCTTGGCACAGGACAAAAATTCCTTAATAAAAGCCCAGAACCACAACTAATCAAAGAAAGGTTGGACAAATGGGACTGCATCAAACTGCAGAGCTTCTGCAAGGCAAAGGACATAGCTCGCAAGATAAACAGAAAGCCCACAGACTGGGAGAAGATCTTTACCGGCCATTCAACAGACAAAGGCCTCATATCTAAAATATACGTAGAACTCAAAAAATCAAATTCTTCTAAAACAAATCCTCAAAGAACCAACACGCACCTGCCATGCACCTGACACACACCTGTGACATGCCTGCCACATGCCTACCACACACCTGACACGCACCTGTGACACGCCTGCCACACGCCTACCACACACCTGCCACACTATTCTCTCACCTTGGCTGTCTTATAGGTGTGCAGAACGTTCTTATCATTATGAATTGGCACTTTCCTGATTGGTTTCGGTTACATCCTGACCCAGGAAGTCTGGTGCGTGTCCCTCAGCAGGGAAGGTGGGAAGGGCCGTTTCCTTCACGTTGACCCTGTGGAGTTGGCCCTGCACCCACAGGGCTCAGGACACACAGCAGCACATGTGGCAGCTCTGCCACGTTTCTCAACCCGAGGAGGAAGGAACAGCTCCACGGTGATGTTCTGGTGTTCTTCATGTGTCTCCCCCTCCCTGCCATCCAGCCTTTCACACGCTAGCAATCAACCTGATCTGACCCTGCAAGAAGACAGGAGACACCCTGAACCAGCCTCGGACTCTGCCTACAAGTCCACAACCATGAGCCAAAGTGGGTCTCCACTCTTTTTGTTTTATGTCAGTAATAGGACTTGAACTCAGGGCCTGGATGCTGTCCCCGAGCTTTTCTGCTCAAGGCTAGTGCTCTACACTTGAGCCACAGCTCCATTTCTGGCTCTGTGTGTATGTGGTATGGTGTGGTGTGGTGTGGTGTGGTGTGGTGTGGTGTGGTGTGTGTGTGTGTGTGTGTGTGTGTGTGTGTGTTTGGTTAGTGGAGTCTCATGGACTTTCCGGCCTGGGCTGGCATGAGCCTCAGATCTCAGCCTCCTGAGTAGCAGGATTACAAGTGTGAGCCACTGGAGCCCAGCAAGCCTCCATCCTTGCCAACCTCTCCAGCCTGTGCCATTGTGTTATTTGCAACAAAAGAAGAAATAATGTATCTACCTCAGTGGCCTGGCCATGTAGCTCTTGCCCTGTGGGACCATCCTTGGCCTTCTCCGCTCCGTGCCACTGGCGCCCACAGAGGGCCCGGCACCACGCTCAGGCCTCACAGGCGAGTGGAGCCGGCCACCAGAAGCACAGCCCACCAGGGACGGAACTAACGGGGACCTGCAGAAGGACCGCCTGCAAGGGGTCTCCCCTCCCCAGGGCCCTCCGGCAGGTAGCCCACAAGAGCTGGGACCGACAGACAGACAGACAGACAGGAGACTCATCTGGAAAGAGCACTTGCTGGCAGGCATGCCCAGTGTCTGGGAGCTCCTTGTTCCAGAAGTTTCCTTGAGGGGTACCCCCCCCACCCGAGACACCACACAAATTGCTGGTACCCCTGAAGTCGAGAAACCACACCACAGGTTTGTTCTTGTTTATTAAAATGCTTAAATCGACAAGAAATGTGCAGTCTGACAACTTTTCTTAGTGAGGAGCAGAGCAGGAGCCCTGTGCCGGGAGGCAGGGGTGGGGACAGCGGCCCTGGGCCCCAAAGGGGCAGAGCCGGGAGGGAGGGCACTCCGGGGGAATCATACAATGGCCTGGTGCGGCAGCCCATACAGGACCAGGCTGAGGGCCGTGGGGTGCGGCTCCGAGCCGGGGGACTCCGCCCCAAGCGACGGCGTCTCGTCCGGGTTGGCGTATGGAGACTCATCTGTGGAGGGTGAGATGGAGCTGGTGAGCTGCAGGGCTGTCTGGCACAGATCCAGCTCCCAGGGACCGGGACCAGGGTGCAGGGAGAACAGGGCAAGAGGCAGCCAGATCTGAGCTGAGGCCACGGGCAGAATCTGCTCCTCACTGCTGCAGGAGTGCAGAAGCTACGGCTTTCCTGCTAGCAATGGCAGGACTGTACAGTTCGGGTGGAACCCGAGTCCCCTCTATTCCTCCGACAACAGGCATCGGTAGGTAGAATCCAGAGCCGGGCCTCAGGGCCTCCTCTGTGCAGCCAGCCGCGCCCTTGCCCTGGCAAAACAATCACAGGATGAGGTAACTGGTTCCCTCCTGAATGTGTGCCGATGCGTTGGGCTCTCGCTTCTGCACAGGTTACAGGAGCCAAAAGACCAACGTTCAGGCATGGCCCTGAGCCTGCTACGCTTGCTCCCCATCCATTGGCCAGCAACAAGCTGGGTGCCCGGCGTGGCACAAGTGTGTATGCCAGGTCCCGCTCCTTGTCTGTTAGGACACCCGTCTTTCCAGTGCTCGATTGGATCAGAGGAACTCACCCCTTGTGGGCGCTAAGGCGGGAGTCCTGCACTACTCGAGCACTGCTAAGTACTGTTAAACACCGAAAAGGTTCATGATAGGCCTTTATTGAAAGCATCCCTTTTAATATCTCTTTTCCTTTAAAAAAAGCTAACATGTTGGGAGCCAGGGCCTTCGGACTTGGCTACCTTGAGTGAAGGAATGCCAGTCAAGCAACTGGCTGGCCCGACCTCATGCCTGGCTTTGAGCTTTCCCCACAGAGGGGACAGGAAGCTACCCAGCAACCATGGCTGCTTGCTGATGACGCACAAGTCTGGCTCTTGAATGCACTCTTCCAGCCCTGCCTTTCGGGGAGCACGCATCAGGCTTTTCCTCACAAGCCTCAGGAGACGATAGACGGTCCTGCAGCCATTCCTACCCAACACTTCCCCAGCAGAAGGCCCGCGACGGATACAAACACATCTTTCATTTGCACAAAAGGCAGTGCTGTGATTGGGCTGACCAAGCTTCTCACAGAGTCCTGCAGCTCTTTCTACCTAGGTGACCAGGCCTGTCAGCTCACTTTGGGAGTTGGCTTGAAGATGCCTCCCGTACTTCCTCCTGCTCTTTTTCAACATTAGGGTTACTATAAGACTTTTCTTAAGTGGTCTTTGCTTGCCTACTCTCTGTTCATGTGCTGTGTGTGTGTGCATGTATGTGTATGTTCCGATACTGGGGTTTGAACTCAGGGCCTTGTGCTCTTGATTCACTTTTTCACTTGTGGCTGGAACTCTTGAGTCCTACCTCCAGTCTGGAGCTCCTCAGTTTTCTTCTCGGGCTGGCTTTGAACCATGATCCCCAGATCTCAGCCTCCCGAGTAGCTAGGATTACCGTAAACCCCTGGTGCCTGGCTCTTGCTTCGATTACTAGATGAGGATGAACTGGCGGCAGCAGAGGCGATAGCCCCACCGCAGTGGTGGGAGCAATAGAGGCAGGAAGGCTGCCCGAGAGCTCCAGAGAGCAGCGGGGCAGGAATGGCAGGGGGGGGGGGCAGAGACAGCGGGGAACGGCAGACACAGAGAGAGGGCATGGCATGGAGACACGGTGGGGAAAGACTGAAGACCATGGAGAGCCAGAGGTGAGAAACCAGGCTCTGCCTTCTGGAAGAGCTCCAGGGGGCCCTCGAGGGGTGAGCGTCTCCAGGGCTGAGGGTCTTGACCCACTAGGCCGGAGGGCCCTCACCTGAGCCTCTGTAGGCCCCCTCTTGAGTTTTACCACGATCAGGGGCTGCCCCTCACAGCTGCTGGAGACTGAGGCTGATGGCAGCTTCCAAGTGCCCAGGCCTCTGGTGGCTGAAGCCTCCAGCCTCATTACCTACAGCCAGAAGTCCCCGGTTTCTAAACCCTGCCACCGTGGGCCTCCATCTCGGAGGAGCAGCGAGCCTCTGGTCTTCCAGTCTGGCCCCAGGCTGTGTGCACTCAAAGGCCTGGAGCTGCTAACACTGAACAGCCCCCCCCATCCCTCCCCCGTCCCCCTTCAATTCCTGTGTGGGTCGGGCAGAAGGACTTGAGCCAGTTGATTGGTAGTGTACCCACTCGCACACTCACTCACTCACTAATTATTTTCTGGTACAATATCCTAGGCACTAGAAAACATAATTGTTTTCAAAGGTTAACTTACTATTGAGTTGCATTATATGGAAGGTTTCTCGATTTTAAACCCTCCTGGAGTTCATCTTTGAGTTGTGGAGGATTACTTATTTCACGTACAACTAAAAGCGGTTGGCTGGCGTTGGGTCACATGTTTTACAGTGATATCTGGAGCTTGTCACCGTGACAAGTGTTGGGGAATTCGAAGCTGGGAAGACGGGCTGACGGCTATAACTCAACCAGGGCGCACCCCTGGCTTAGGACTCCATTTTCCCAAGGATTTCTCATCTGAATGGGGACGATGGAGGCCAGGGGGACCCCGCTGGTACACTGTGGTCAGAGGCTTCCCAGCCTGCCTGGCTAACCCCCTCCGAATCCTTAGCTGTGGAGGACGGGGTGCTGCGAAAGCATTGCCTCGGGTGCTTGAGCCGTTTGAGATCAGTTAGCAACTCTAGGTGCCAGCTGTCTGCAATGGCACAGGCCCCTTCATGCTCCTCCTCAGCCCATGTTCACCCGGGGGATGAACAGACTGTGCCGCTTGTGTACTGTCAGCCCCGCACTTCCTGTGCACGGCCAGCCCCTCACTTCCTGTGCACTGTCAGCCCCGCACTGCCTGTGCACGGTCAGCCCCTCACTTCCTGTGCACGGTCAGCCCCGCGCTTCCTGTGCACGGTCAGCCCCGCACTGCCTGTGCACGGTCAGCCCCGCACTTCCTGTGCACGGTCAGGCCCTCACTTCCTGTGCACGGTCAGCCCCGCGCTTCCTGTGCACGGTCAGCCCCGCACTTCCTGTGCACGGCCAGCCCCGCACTGCTTGTGCACGGTCAGCCCCTCACTTCCTGTGCACGGTCAGCCCCTCACTTCCTGTGCACGGTCAGCCCCGCACTTCCTGTGCACGGTCAGCCCCGCACTTCCTGTGCACGGTCAGCCCCTCACTTCCTGTGCACGGTCAGCCCCTCACTTCCTGTGCACGGTCAGCCCCACACTTCCTGTGCACGGTCAGCCCCGCACTGCCTGTGCACGGTCAGCCCCGCACTTCCTGTGCACGGTCAGCCCCGCACTTCCTGTGCATGGTCAGCCCCGCACTTCCTGTGCACGGTCAGCCCCGCACTGCACTTCCTGTGTACTGTCAGCCCCGCACTGCCTGTGCACGGTCAGCCCCACACTTCCTGTGCACGGTCAGCCCCGCACTGCCTGTGCACGGTCAGCCCCTCACTTCCTGTGCATGGTCAGCCCCGCACTTCCTGTGCACGGTCAGCCTCTCACTTCCTGTGCACGGTCAGCCCCGCACTTCCTGTGCACGGTCAGCCCCTCACTTCCTGTGCACGGTCAGCCCCGCATTTCCTGTGCACGGTCAGCCCCGCACTGCCTGTGCACGGTCAGCCCCGCACTTCCTGTGCATGGTCAGCCCCGCGCTTCCTGTGCACGGTCAGCCCCGCACTGCACTTCCTGTGCACGGTCAGCCCCGCACTGCACTTCCTGTGCACGGTCAGCCCCGCACTGCACTTCCTGTGCACGGTCAGCCCCGCACTTCCTGTGCACGGTCAGCCCCTCACTTCCTGTGCATGGTCAGCCCCGCGCTTCCTGTGCATGGTCAGCCCCGCACTTCCTGTGCACGGTCAGCCCCTCACTTCCTGTGCACGGTCAGCCCCGCGCTTCCTGTGCATGGTCAGCCCCGCACTTCCTGTGCACGGTCAGTCCCAACTCTCTCCCTCCGAGCTCCTGTCTCGGAATCCCTGCTGCAGGGCTCCGAGGACAACGTGTGTCCCAGCAGACTGATGCGCACGCTGGCTCTGCCTTACCTTCCATGGGCTTCTCAGTGTATCTCATCTTCTGCAGGAGGCGGACCGCTTTCCCAACCGTCTTGCCGACGGGCAGCAGGTCTAGGACGTGAGCGTCTCCTTAGATGGCCCACTAGCTGGATGAGGGCACAAGCACCCCGTAGGCCACGGCCACCCCAGCAGGCTCAGGAGAGGGGCCTTTGGAACTCACTTTCCCACAGGATGTTGGCCCTCTGCGCGTTGTCCTGCAGCAGTGCTGGCCACTGATTGGCCACGATGCTCTTGACGCCCACCAGGCTCAGGAGGATGGCCGTCTCAATGGGCTTATCTAGGGACTGCTGCGCCATGCTGTGGGGGCCCAGCTCCCGTGGGTTGGCACCCGGGGGCCCAGGTGGGCTCTCCCTCCCTCCTTCCCGCCCATCATCCAGACTGCACAAGATGTGGGAATGCGGTTTCGGACGGATGCTGTACAGCTGTGCAATCACTTCACCTCAGAATGACATGGCATTTCGGGGTGCTCGTATGACCCATCTGCAGCAGCTCCCAGCCCCAGGATGGAGCTGACAGTGCATGTTGCTACTGTGAGGTCCACCCTTAAAGCCCACAGGGTCCCTGGGGGAGGGGGCCCCAGCCTGGCCGGTGGGGGCGTGCCCCTTGCTCGCGGGCTGACCCCTCCCCAGCCTCATTCTGGCCCAGCAGGGACCTCGAGCACCTCTTGCTTTCAGAGCTCTCTGCCTTCCTCCGCCGGCTCTTGTAGGAAGTTGTCTGGTCCAGCAAGACCATCAGCTGGCACTCTGTGGAGAGAGCAGCTGTCCAGCGGCTGCCCTGGAGGCCTCGGGCATGCTGTCCTATCAGCCCAGCACCCACACTTCTTCCACCAGGCCTTTTTCAGAGACGCAGGGATCCACAGAGGCCAGGGTGCAGGAGGCAGGGAAAAGCGCAGTGTGGGGCCAGAGCTCAAAGGGCAGCCGTGAGGTGGCCGTGGGGGTCTCCAAGCACGCGGGGGGAGCAGTGGCTCCCACCCCCAAGGCCCGGATGAAGAGACCAGCACCCCAACACCTCACTCTTGCCTCAAGCAATGGAAATTGGAACGGAGGCCTCTGAAGAACCAAGGAGGGAGCTGAAGACAGCGGAGCCCCTGAGATCAGAGTCCTGTGGCTGCGGCCAGAGGAGGCCAGGAGATGGAGCGGGGTGCGTCTCTGTTCCCGAAGCACCCCAGGCCTCACCCCCTTCGGCGGTTGAGTGTGGCCAGGGGCAGCCACCTTGGGCACTGTGCCCTCCAGGGCGGGGTGGGGTCTGGTGATGGAGGGAGGGGTCCCCACCTTGCAGATTCATGGCAGCCAGTCTTTCCACCAGGATGTGTGTCAGGAAGCTCTCCATCCCGTAGAAGAAGAAGCCGCTGCAGCTGGACAGCACCTGCTCCCAGTCGGCCTGGCTGCACAGGGACAGCAGAAGGAGCTCTGCGGCCATGCACCGGGCCACCCACCGGGCCTCCCAGCACCTGCCACGCCCCCGAGCCACACGCGCCAGTGCCTCCCAGCCCCTGCCCAGTGCAGAAACTGCCTCCCACCACCGCCCCCCCCCAGCACCCCACAAAGCCCCCAGGAGCAGAGGTGCCCGACGGCGGGGACAGGGGTTTCCCTGTCAGCCAGGCCCTCCAGGGCCAGAAGGTGTCCACTGAGCCCCCAGAGGGAGACTGGGAGGAGGCCGGACCCACACTGGCATTCCCACCCTCACCCCGTCCTAGTGCCCGTCCACGCTCCCAGCACCCTGCCCTGCGCAGGCTACCCCTGCACACCTACGCGGCACGCCCACCCCCTGATGCCCACCCACGGCATGCCCACCCCCTGCACGCCCAACAACATGCACGTACACCCCCTGCATGCCCATACCCTGCACACCCAACCCCTGCACACCCCCAGCAGGCCCACCCCATACACGCCCACACTCCCTGCATGCACACCCTCCCTGCACGCCCAACCTCCATGCACACCCACCCCCTGCACACCCACCCCCTGCATGCCCAACCCCCGCATGCCCACCCCCTGCACGTCCACCCTCCCTGCACACCCACCCCCTGCACGCCCACCCCGTGATGCACACACCCCCTGCACGTCCACCCTCCCTGCACGCACCCCCCCCGCACGCCCACCCTGATGCCCACACCCCCTGCACGCCCACCCCCCTCACACCCACCCCCCACACGCCCAACCCCCACACGCCCAACCCCGGCACGCTCACCCTCCCACACCCACCCCCCGCACGCCCACCCCCTGCACACACCCCAGCATGCCAACCCCCCAGCATGCCCACCACACAAACCCTTGTCCCCCAAATGCCTGCTTCAAGCCTGTCCGCACACCAAGGGAGAGGGTGGCATGTGTGTGGGGGCTGCTCTGGTCCTGTGGGGCCTTGGGGGTTCAGACATGGCCGCCCAGGCCCGGCCCCTCTGTTGGGCCTGGGGGAGGGGCCTGGCCCGCGATGCCCGGAGGAGCGCGAGGGACTTCCGCCGTGGAAACCTGGATCCCAACCTTGGAAAGTTCTGGTTGCCCAGGTGCCCTTCCCACTCATCAGTAAACGAATCTCGAAATCTTTCCAAAATTTCCTGGGTCACAAAAACAGGGCTCAGGGATTCTGCAAAGAGAAGGATCAGCAGGCGTGGTGCGCCGGGTCCCGGGCACGGTGGGCGGCCGAGGGCTCAGCCGGCACGCGAGGCACCCACCTTTGCCTTGGGCCTCCTTGTAGGGGTCGATGACGACTGGACCGGGGTTAAGGGCAAACGGGTGTACAGGGAGGGGCCAGGGCACCCATGGCCGTCAAAGGATACACTTGAAGCTGTCCGAGGGGATGGTGATGCAGTTTGGGGGGATTATCCGGGGCAGGATGCCCTGTAACAGACGGATTGGAGGGCGCAGGGCGCGGTGAGGATGGGCTCTGTGCAGCCAGGCCCGGTCGCTCGCCTGAGGCCTCGGCAGAGGCAGCCGGTCCTCGGGGGCCCCGAGTCCCCCCCGGGCAGCCCCCGCGCGCTCTCGCTGCCTACCTTTCCGCCCCGTTTCCCCTTCTTCTTTGCATCTTTCTTTTTCCCCTCCTTTTTCACATCACTTTCTGTTGAAGGCAAGATGACGCAGCTATGAGCTGGCAGAAGGCACCAAATGCCGCTGGGTTGTTGGCCTTAAGATGTATGTGATACGGGTCCCGTCTCCATCAAGACACAGGACAATTGAGTCTCACTTCCACCAAGTCAGAACACAAATACTTCCTCAAGTGCGGGTTTGTAGGGTCTCAGGAGAGGCCGGGAAGGGGGCTGAGGCAGGGGTGTGCTTCTCCGACGTTCCACGCCGGGCACTGAGTGGTGAGCCCGGGCAGTAGCCCCCCGGAGACCCCGGGGCCTCCAGTCCCCAGCCGTCCCTGGGGTGTGGACTCCCCAGAGGTGGGCAGCTGGGTGGAGCCCTTTCTGCCCTTTCCGTCTGCGTGGGCCGGGCCACTGCAGCGTCTGGGGAGCACACGGGGCCCGGCCCCCCGTCGTGTCCCCGCAGGAAGCGCCTGCTTGCTCTCTGACGGGAAGCCGGCCGGCATGTTCTCTTCCCGGCCTGCACAGCTCCAGTGGCGCCGGCGGCAGTGCCACTCAGTGCCCGTGTGCCCTTCCTCTCTGCGGGCGTCTCGGCAGCACCATCGCGTTTCTGGTTTCTGGTTTCTTAGCTAGAGACTCCGTGGTTGCTTGTGGCTGCCAGAGGGCGTGTGCTTTCTAGCTTTATCACACCACCAACGGCGGAGTCATTGCTCAGCTCCGCTCCTGCCACCATTTACATGCTGTCAACTCAGTACCGCACAACACTCACAGCAACACTAACACTAACCTCCACTGTGTCCCTTCGCTCTAAGCTTTGGCTCAAAAATGGCTTAAAGGGGTTTGGAGTCGTGGCTCACGTTGTAGAGCGCCAGCCAATGAGTGAAATCATCAACTGCTGAGTTCAAGTCCTGGTCTCTGACCAAAAACAGTCTCAAAGAGACCTTCAGGAGATGGTGAGACACGTTTTACACTGTGCGCCTCCCACCTCTGGCACTGCGGTATCTCTCCCTGCCCGGGTTCTGTGCTCACGCTGGCCCCGCCCTGGCTGCCCGGCTGCCCTCAGCGGGTTCTGTGCTCACGCTGGCCCCGCCCCGGCTGCCCTCAGCGGGTTCTGTGCTCACGCTGGCCCCGCCCCGGCTGTCCTCAGCGTGTTCTGTGCTCACGCTGGCCCCGCCCTGGCTGCCCTCAGCGGGTTCTGTGCTCACACTGGCCCCGCCCTGGCCGCCTGGCTGCCCTCAGTGGGTTCTGTGCTCACGCTGGCCCCGCCCTGGTGGCCCGGCGGCCTGGCAGAGCCTCTGCAGGCCCCTGCCGCTCTCTGTGGCCTGCTGCTCGCCAGCTCTGTGCACCTGCTCGCTGGGGCTCTGGCTCTGGCTCACTCCTGTCTTTCCTGCCAGTGCTGTGGCAGGCGCTCTGCCACCTAAGCCACACTTCCAGCCCCTTCAAGACATTTTTGAGCAAAAACTTAGAGCAAAAGCAAACAATAGAAGATGGTGTCTGCTCTTGTTATGATTATTTTATGGCAGTACTGGAATTGAACTCAGAGCCTTGAGCTTGCTGAGCAAGCTCTCTGCCACGTGAGCCATGTTCCCAGTCCTGTTTTATTTTGCCAGTCCTGGGCCTTGAACTCAGGGCCCCAGCACTGTTCCTGGCTTCTTTTTGCTCAAGGCTAGCACTCTGCCACTTGAGCCACAGCGCCACTTCTGGCCCTTTCTATATATGTGGTGCTGAGGAATTGAACCCAGGGTTTCATGTATGCTAGGCAAGCACTCTACAGCTAAGCCACCATCCCAGTCCCTGATTTGTTGTTGTGGTTTTTAGTTTATTTTTCAGACAGGGTCTCATACTTTCCCCCTGGCCAGCCTTGGAACTCAAGCCTACTGACACCACGTCCCATGTAGCTGGGATCACAGCCGTCCACCTCTACAAGTGGCTCTCGATTGCTCTTCTCTGACAGGACAGGAGTCCACATACTACCAATGAGAATGTTTCCATTTGAAATCACCTCTTACCTGTCTCCTCCTTACGGAGGCGGTTGCAGAGCATCTGGAGGGAAAATTCTCGGGACAGAGACGGAGTTGTGCCCTGGTCGAACACAGAGAGCCCCTCCAGGGGCAGCTCCAGGAGGTGCCTGTCAACAATCAGGACCGTGTCCATAGTCTCCACTTGAGCTGCTAACACAGAAATAATGGCAGCTTACATTCCGGGGGAGACCCGCTCCTGACAGCGAGGGGGACCCTGTCCTGACTGTGTGGCTGTCCCAACATGGAGGTGTGGGAGAGGTCAGCCCTCGGCCCAGGGCAAAGCCCAGGGCGCCAGTGGTGGGCCCTGGCTTTGACGGGCAGCTGGGCTCCCGGGAGGGCCACAGGGAGGCCTGCCTAGCGGCCGTCCCTGCAATGCTGGCTGCCGGCTGAGGAGCAGAGCCTGGCTGGCCCCTGTGGTCATAGCCAGTGCTCTGCGTGGCGCCATCGGCACTCTCCCTGGATTTTCTTTATTCACAAAGCAAAACACAATTGCTTAAAACCCAGCAACATCTTTCTTATCTGAATCTTGTCCATTTTTAGGACTGAAACGCAGTTTAGTTTGGGGCCTTGGCAGAGACCTGGGCTGTCAGCGGAGTGAAATGGGAGTGACTGTGTGGGGTCCGAAGCCCGCATCTGGTCTACCCGCTGTGGCCGGCAGTCCTAAGGGCCTGTGGCATGCGGGGGAAGCACGCGGCGCCTTGGGGAATCAACGCTCTTTTCTGGCAGGTTGAGTGACAACCCCCTTGGTTCCGTACTTGGCAATTCTTTGTGGGAGATACAAAGGCAAATGAGAATTAAAGAAATGAAACTTCCCTTTATGAAGAGAGGGGTTAGGACACTCAATGATGCCAGGAAAGGGAAGTGAACAGGTGCTCCCCTAACACCCTGGGGGTCGCGCGTTGAGCACGTGCTGGCATTTTCCTGCGCATTGAGTCAGAAGCCCAGGGGTGCACTCTGCGAGTAGCCACAGGCCTGAGGGACAGCTGAAGCCACGCGTGGGCCCAGCAGGATGAGTGTGGGGCACCGCTGCACGCTCCCTCTGGAATTCTCAGGCCGGCTCTGGCACCTGGGATGCCCGGCCTGGGCAGCGGCCGGCTTCATCTCCTGCACAGGGTGAGTCCCTGTGCTCGCAGGCTGGCTCCACAAGCGGTGGGCACTGACCACTGGCCTCCGGGGGGCTGGTGGCTACGTGACATGATCCAGTGTTCTCTCCCAGGCCCTGATCAGCGTCTGTGAGCAGGACTTTCAGGTCATCTTATCTGGCTGGGGTGCCTAGCACACAGGGGAGCCCAAGACGAGAGAACCACAGCCTCTGTCCACACCTGCATCCCGCTGGCTAGAAACGTAGCCCACTAAGCTGTCCTTAATGGGCCGGGAACGGGAGTCACAGCCCACCGCGTCCCACTGGGGCACGCTCCTGTGGACTGTGCCACTTGCCACCTACCAGTTGGATTGGACATTTTCCTTTCCTTCTCTTTGCCCTTTGGTTTCCCTGGGTCAGCCACAATCACAGGAACTGGAATTCTGAAAGTCAAAGCCATGGTCTCAGGTGGGGTGTACCCGGGGTGTTCATTGGCGCTATGGTCCCAGGCACGTGTGCCAGGGCATTCTTTACACACTCCTTTGTGACGGAGGTCACTGGGACGGGCTAAGGACACCTTCACCAAAGGAGTCCTGGGCACAGGCAGTGAACTAGAGAAGCCACAGACCCGCTCCAAGTCTCAGGTGGAGTGAGATTCCTAAGAAAGCAGCCCTGGAGTCAGGCTGCCCAAACCACTGTGTCCCTCGGAGCTGGTCTCCATATGCCAAAGGCACCGCCTTCACCCCTCGTTCATAAGACCCCCCGCTGGGGACAACCCTCTGCCTTCCGTGTGGGAAGGCCTGTGGCCCCACCACGGCTTTCAGAATTGAGTCCCTGTGGTACCTGACTTCTGGAAAGTTGAGCAGGGGAAAGATAGGCCGCAAGTAATCTTCCATGGGCTCCAGAATACCATTGAGCTTCTGTAGACAGAGGTCTTTCTGTTCACTAGGCAAGGCCTCCAGTTTCTGCACCGATACAAACCACAGCCCATCAGCCCGTGTGTGAGAGGGTCCCACACCACCCCATTCAGGGGAGCAGGCAGGCCGCCCTCGCAAGGACTGAGCTCAGGCCCTCTGGGGGGAGTGCGGACACACGCTGGGCCAGAGTCAGACTCCCCCCAGGGAGAGGTGCCCCCCCCGGGGCTGGGACCGCCCCCCAAGGGTCCTGGCTCTCCCTGGGTGGCCGCCATCTGCAGTGCATTCTGGAGCCCCAGTCTCAGAGGCACAGGTGTGCTGTGTACTTGAGCTTGGGTCTGGGTCTGCTTCCGGAACTGCTGGAGCCTGGTCTGCAGCTCTGAGAAGGCCGTTGGAGTCACCGTTATCTTCATCACCTTGCAGTGGCCTGTGGAGACACAGGCTGAGTGCCGAACTGAGCTGCTGGGGTGGGGGTCAGGGGTCAACCCCGGTATAAGCTGCTCCCGGGGCGCGCCACATCCACCCGGAACGGTGCTCCGTGGGAAGTCGGGGGCCCGCACACTGCAGGGGCAGTTGTCCCCCGCTCCATCCCGCGGGAGGCTCTGCTCGGAGGCCCCAGCTCACCGCCCGCCTGCAGCGGTTTCCCCTTGGCTATGGGCGTGTTCTTGGGCTTCTCGTAGGTGGCGGCATACAGTCGGGACCTGAGGGCGGCGCAGGGTCCTGAGCCAGGCCTGCGGGCCTGTGGGTCCCCGAGGACCCTGGAGAGTGAGCCCTGCCGCCTCCGCCCCCGCCCCCGCCACGCTGCCCACGAGGGCCTCTGCCCAGGTGGTCAACAGGTGGCCCTCACCAGTGCGAGCGCACCCTCCCGCCCCTACAGCCCCGACCCCATGAGAGCTGTCCACACCGCCCCCTCTCTGCCCCATCTCTGTGGTGGCCTCGAGTGCCAAGAGCCGTGACCACGGAGCTCCCCGTCCCCCAGCCTGGTGTCATGGAGGAAATTCTCCCTGGTCTTCCAGAAGGGTCAGAGAGGGCCATCTCAGGTCCCGGGGCCCGCGGAGTGTCCACGCATGGCTGGCAGTGCCTGTCCAGCCTACTTCCAGCTGAGGTGAGGGCAGCTCCTCCGGGCTCTCAGCGGGGCGGGACAGGCAGGAGGCGAGGTCCTTACCTGTCCTGTGAGTGGCACAGGAAGATGGCCTGGATGGTGGGCGGGAGCTCACCCAGGAAGTTGAAGTGCTGCTCTGTGACGCAGAGGCTCTGCCAGGCCTGTGAGCGACAAACCGGGCGACGGGGAAGCCGCCACAAGGGGGAGACAGAGGCAGGCACCAGTGTGGGAAGTGGCCCCTTCCCGTCCTGGGCCGCAGCCCTGCCCGCCCTCCCCTCCTGTTCCTGCCCCAGTCTGCCAGCGACCGAGAGAGTGCCAGCCGCTTCTCTCCAGGACTGTGCCTGGGCCCAAGGCTCCTGTCTTTGTATCTCAGAGTCACGTTGCTGTGTGGTGACATCTTGCAGGGTTAATCCTGTCACTAGCCTTCCTCCTCATCGTCTTCCTCTCCACCTCCTGGCCTTCCTCCTTCTCCTCCTCTCCACCTCCTGGTCTTCCTCCTCCTCCTCCTCCCTCCCAGCCTTCCTGCTCCTCTTCCTCCTCCTCCTCTCTACCTCCTGGCCTTCCTCCTCATCTTGACTCTTGGCTCTCCCTTTCCTTTCTCTTATGAGTAGCAGCCCTTTTAAAACAGCCCACAGTCACATTTTCCCCTCTTCATCCAATCCAGCCATTGTTGCCCAGGAGTGACCAGTCTTGAGCTCTTCCTCTTCTGGGACCCTCTGTTTTTGTATTTGCCTTTCTCTAGTTGTCTTTTGGATTGATACAATACTGTTGTAAAATGTTTTCTTTTTGGTAACCTAGTTACACATTATTTTGGTTGGTGCTCTGGGACCTAGGGGAGAGGGAGTCACTAGGACCTGCGAGTCCTACCATTTCTCTGGTAGTGTTGAGGTGTGTTCTCTGGTGGTGACAGGCCTGGGGTGTCACGGTCTGTCCCTCATTCTCACCCTTGCACACTTACTGCCTCCCACTGTGGCTCTGTGATGCCATTCAAAGCTCACAGGATGTCATGGCTCATGCCATAACACTTTCTTTTGGATCAATTGTAGGGCTTGAACTCAGGGCCTGGGCGCTGTCCCTGAGCCTCTTTGTGCTCAAGGCTAGCGCTCACCACTTAAGCCAGGCACCGTTTCCAATGCCACGGCACTTTTATCTGCACGTTTTCCTTGTGCATCACCCGTGGTCAATTCTCACTCTTCTCCCGACTGTTGATATAAGTGCCTGAGATGACTGGCCAGGGGCCTCCTTTCGGTTTTTCTTTTATTATCTGGTCACAGATTTCCTGGGAATTGTGTCTGCCTAGAAATGTCTTCAAGCACCAGCCGTGTGAACAGTAGTTCTGGAGGCTGGAGGCTCTTTCCCTTTGGCCTGGTAATGTGCTGTTCTCTTTAGATGCTCAAAGTTTGTCACTGGGCTCCCTTGTGCCAGGGGGTGATTTTCTTGGTCTCTCTCTCTCTCTCTCTGTAGTGTGTGTGTGTGTGCGCGCGTGCGTTTGTGTACATGCTTTCACATGCTGGGGGGGTGGGTTGTGGATTTTATGAGCATGGGAAGTTTGTCCCTAGCCTTTCCTGAAGACTCAAGGAAATGTGCCTTTGGCCTTTGGCTTGTCCTGGCCTCTTGCCCTCCTCTGTCTCCTGTGTCTTCTCCCAGGGGGCCTTTTCCAGGTCTGTTGAGGTCTTGGGTCTGGGTCTGGGCTGCCCGCACTTCCCTGCTCTTCGCTTCTGAAGCCCCAGGCTGGGTGCTGACCAGGCCAGTGTGTCTGGGGCTGTGTCAGGGACTGTCTGACCCCAGAGGTCTGCAGTGCTCCCCAGGCTCTCTGCCTCCTAGCAGCTTTCACACGCGTCCATGAGGCCCTGCCACAGCAGAGCCCGGCTGGCATCTCCGTGGCCTCTCCGCCCCGTGGCCTCTCCCTATAGCACACTTCCAGGTCTCCGCTGTTTTCGCCTTGGCCAGTGACCCAGCGCTGAGGTCATTCGCTTCCCGGTGGCATCATCTGAACATCACTTGCTCTGGCGGCCGCTGCAGCTGGTGCCACCTGCCTGGCTTTGCCAGGGGCTGCTGCCTTGGGCCACCGCGCACCACTTCCCTGGGTCTGTGCTCAGGGGAGGGCAGCCTCGCACTCTGCACTGTGTGTCCATCTTGGGGTGGAGACTGGGTCTCCACTGGTGATGTCGACAGACGGTTTTGGTTGTCACAAAGGCCAGAGTGCAGGCCGTGACACTGTCTAACATCAAACAGACCCGGCCCCAGCGTGGGAAACAGGCATGGACACAGGAACAGAGGCAGCACAGGAACTGGGGAGGCAAGGAGGCTTGTCTATCCTCCATGATTTGTGAAATTCTGTGCTTTTCGTCTGCTTGTTCTGTCTTCAAACGTGTCGTCCATCTGCAGGTCTCCAATGACAGCAGAGCTGGGATGGCTCTGCAGGATGTCCGGATCACTTCATGGACACCAGATGCTTATGGACCCGTGAGGGGAAGGACCAGCGCCTGGCACCCGCTGGGCAGAATGGGTCACAGCACAGCCTCACTGTGCCGGGGAGCTGGGGGCAGGCCGTATCCCAGCAGACGCCACAGGGGCCTGAGGCCCAGAGAGGCTGAGCCGTCCCCACAGAGGCAGAGCAGGAAGTGCTTGAGCCCGCGTGACCTCAACCTTGTCCTCTCAGCAGTGGGCGAGGAGCATGGAGGTGTGGAGGCCCTGGGTGGGGGGCATGGAGGTCTGGAGGCCCTGGGTGGATTATGGAGGTCTGGAGGCCCTGGGCGAGGAGCATGGAGGACTGGAGGCCCTGGGTGGGGGGCACGGAGGTGTGGAGGCCCTGGGTGGGGGGCATGGAGGTCTGGAGGCCCTGGGCGAGGAGCATGGAGCTCTGGAAGCCCTGGGTGGGGGGCATGGAGCTCTGGAGGCCCTGGGTGGGGGGCATGGAGGTCTGGAGGCCCTGGGTGGGGGGCATGGAGGTGTGGAGGCCCTGGGTGGGGGGCATGGAGGCCTGGAGGCCCTGGGTGGGGAGCATGGAGGTCTGGAAGCCCTGGGTGGGGGGCATGGAGGTGTGGAGGCCCTGGGTGGGGGGCATGGAGTCTGGAGGCCCCTGGGTGGATTATGGAGGTGTGGAGGCCCTGGGTGGGGGGCATGGAGGTGTGGAGGCCCTGGGTGGGGGGCATGGAGGTGTGGAGGCCCTGGGTGGGGGGCATGGAGGTGTGGAGGCCCTGGGTGGGGGGCATGGAGGTGTGGAGGCCCTGGGTGGGGGGCATGGAGGTGTGGAGGCCCTGGGTGGGGGGTATGGAGGTGTGGAGGCCCTGGGTGGGGGCATGGAGGTCTGGAGGCCCTGGGTGGGGGGCATGGAGGTGTGGAGGCCCTGGGTGAGGGGCATGGAGGCCTGGAGGCCCTGGGTGGGCGGCATGGAGTCTGGAGGCCCCTGGGTGGATTATGGAGGTGTGGAGGCCCTGGGTGGGGGGCATGGAGGTGTGGAGGCCCTGGGTGGGGGGCATGGAGGTGTGGAGGCCCTGGGTGGGGGGCATGGAGGTCTGGAGGCCCTGGGTGAGGGGCATGGAGGTCTGGAGGCCCTGGGTGGGCAGCATGGAGTCTGGAGGCCCATGGGTGGATTATGGAGGACTGGAGGCCCTGGGTGGGGGGCATGGAGGTGTGGAAGCCCTGGGTGGGGGGCATGGAGGTGTGGAGGCCCTGGGTGGGGGGCATGGAGGTGTGGAGGCCCTGGGTGGGGGGCATGGAGGTGTGGAGGCCCTGGGTGGGGGGTATGGAGGTGTGGAGGCCCTGGGTGGGGGGCATGGAGGTCTGGAGGCCCTGGGTGGGCGGCATGGAGTCTGGAGGCCCCTGGGTGGATTATGGAGGTCTGGAGGCCCTGGGTGGGGGGCATGGAGGTGTGGAAGCCCTGGGTGGGGGGCATGGAGGTGTGGAGGCCCTGGGTGGGGGGCATGGAGGTGTGGAGGCCCTGGGTGGGGGGCATGGAGGTGTGGAGGCCCTGGGTGGGGGGCATGGAGGTGTGGAGGCCCTGGGTGGGGGGTATGGAGGTGTGGAGGCCCTGGGTGGGGGGCATGGAGGTCTGGAGGCCCTGGGTGGGGGGCATGGAGGTGTGGAGGCCCTGGGTGGGGGGCATGGAGGTGTGGAGGCCCTGGGTGGGGGGTATGGAGGTGTGGAGGCCCTGGGTGGGGGGCATGGAGGTCTGGAGGCCCTGGGTGGGGGGCATGGAGGTGTGGAGGCCCTGGGTGGGGGGCATGGAGGTGTGGAGGCCCTGGGTGGGGGGCATGGAGGTGTGGAGGCCCTGGGTGGGGGGCATGGAGGTGTGGAGGCCCTGGGTGGGGGGCATGGAGTCTGGAGGCCCCTGGGTGGGGGCATGGAGGCCTGGAGGCCCTGGGTGCGGGGCATGGAGGCCTGGAGGCCCTGGGTGGGGGGCATGGAGGTCTGGAGGCCCTGGGTGGGGGGCATGGAGGTCTGGAGGCCCTGGGTGGGGGGCATGGAGGTGTGGAGGCCCTGGGTGGGGGGCATGGAGGTCTGGAGGCCCCTGGGTGGGGGGCATGGAGGTGTGGAGGCCCTGGGTGGGGGGCATGGAGTCTGGAGGCCCCTGGGTGGGGGGCATGGAGTCTGGAGGCCTGGGTGGGGGGCATGGAGGTGTGGAGGCCCTGGGTGGGGGGCATGGAGGCCTGGAGATCCTGTGGGATCTGGTCTGAAGCTCCTGACCCTCCCTCCTCCCCCCTCACCTTGAAGGTGTTGGTCAGCCTCTGCTCCATGCTGGCAAAGAGGCTGGTGGAAGTCTTTTCCTGCGTCTTCAGCTTCGTGTGGAGCTGTAGCAGCGCTGCCAGCTGCGAGCTGCTGGTGTTGGCCGTGGCCTTGAGCAGTACCTCCTGCATCATCTCCGAGGCCGAGCAGCTCTGAAACAGGCCAGGGGAGGCGGCCATGTGCAGGGGGATCCCTGGGGCCCCCGGGCCGGGTGGGCCGTCGCGGGGCCAGGAGAGGCGCCAGGCGGGCGGTGCCGGTCACCTAAGACACATGGACTGCGCTTGCTTCCTCGGCTGGAGCTCTGCTCACGCCAGCCCCTGACTCGGGGTCTCCGCACCGGCCACCGTGGGGTGCACTCACTGCGAGTCCCTGGAGCGTGTGGCACGGGGGACCGCTCTTGTTTCGTCAGGTGCGGGGGCAGGGCCGTACCTGAGACAGGGCCAGGAACTGGCAGGTGGTGGCGGGATCCAGCGTGCCCATGCACTCCGCCATTTCCAGGCTGGCGGCGGCCGCGATCTTTAGGAGCTTGCCGCCCAGGGCCGTGTGCAGGCACTGCAGCAGAACTTCCGAGGCCTGGGCCAAGTACCGCTGGGCCAGCACCATCCTCTTCTGCGGGCCAGACAAGGCTCAGCCCCTGGCTCCCCGAGCGGAGCCCATGGAGGGACCCGAGGGCACAGCCACACCCACCTTCAGGCCCTCGGCCTTCTTGCTGCGCTTCCTGGGGGCTTCCCTGTCGACTGGCTGCTCCTTGGTCAACGGCTCCATGCCCTTCCTCTCGGCTTCCAACTCCAGGGACCGCAGTCGGCTCACCTTGGCACCCATCTAGGGCACACACAGGTCAGGCCATTGGGTGCTCTTGGACGCCTGCAGGCCAGGGGAGGGTGTGGCAGGCCACAATCTGACCTATCACTGCCCATGGGGCCTGCTCTGCCCAAGACTAGCTTTGTGGACATGGAAGGGCCGTGGCTTGAGAGGCTCCAATGACTAAGGGTGGCAGCCAGGGGGGGGGGGTGGCAGTGCTCTCTGGAGGAGGAGATCAGCACTGCGGGCCTGGAATCAATCATTCCCCTGGTTCCAACTGTCCGGCCTTCCATTCCCGTGGCTCTTGCTGTCCGCCTCCCCCCTCCCCCTGTGACTCCTGCTGTCCACCCCTCCATTCCCGTGGCTCCTGCTGTCCACCCCCCCCGTGACTCCTGCTGTCCACCCCTCCATTCTCGTGGCTCCTGCTGTCCGCCCCTCCATTCCCGTGGCTCCTGCTGTCCACCCCCCCGTGACTCCTGCTGTCCACCCCTCCATTCCTGTGGCTCCTGCTGTCCGCCCCCCCCGTGACTCCTGCTGTCCACCCCTCCATTCCCGTGGCTCCTGCTGTCCGCCCCCCCCCCGTGACTCCTGCTGTCCACCCCTCCATTCCCGTGGCTCCTGCTGTCTGCCCCTCCCCCCGTCTGGCCCTCCACCCCCATGGCTCCTACTGTCCAGTTCTTTGGAAACATCGTCCCTGTTGGTCAGGGTGGTCAGTACTAAGCAGTGAGGTGCCCACCCATCCTAAGTCTCACAGTGTGGCCAGGAGACAAACACTGAGTGAGGGAAGGGGAGTGTGGGCATGGCAAGGGAGGAACAGGCTCTACAGGTTGGGTGGAGATGGGGAGGCCTTGGGCATGTTGCCGTGGTCTCAGTCGCTGGCGGACTATGTGGGTAGGAAGCCAGTATATCTACACGGAGGCATGGCAGCTGTAAGACCCAGAGGACAATGCCCCTTGTGCTTGCCACAGGGCCCCCCAGGTGTTCTGCCCCACCATGGGGAGCACCTACCGGAACTCAGGCTGGGGCCACACGCAGCCTCATAAAAGCCAAAGGACCGAGAGTTTGTTTCAAAGCACAGTGGAATCATACTAGAGGTCAGTGAACACCAAGCCTGCCTTGAAATTAAACACTGCCCTTACAGTCATCAAGTTGGTCAAGGAATCTAAAAAACCCTCAAACAAACAGTGGACATGGAGACACGGAGAACGACAACACTGCACACCAACATGAGGGGACTCTGTCAAAACAGGGCTTACAGGCAAGATCCTGCCTGTGACAATGCAAAGCTGGGGGGCTTTGGTTTCCAGAAGCCGTGCAGCAGCAGGAAGCTACATCTCAGGGCAAAGAAGGGACCCTGGTCATGGGATGGACCGGCCGCATTACGTGGAGCCGCCTGAGCCCCGCGAGCTCGGGGCCCGTGCCTCCGTGTCTCCAGCACCAGCCCACCGTGAAGACACGCGGGCTCTGCTCGGGTGGCTGCCCAGGAAGCTTCTCACAGCTGCGGAGGAGCTGCGTGTGTTCACCCAACAGAGGCCTCATCCTGCCCAGGCCCCACGGGCTCAGGGCTAACCTCCCTAGGGGCTGGCCTGGCTGGGAGCTGCTCGGGATTGGAGCTGAGGGGACGCACGGCCTGCTAAGCCGGGTTGGACGGTCCACCACCGAGGTTGGCCTCTTGGGGCAAGTGTTGCCTCGGTGCCGACGTTTGAGAAGGGGGTCGGCGGGGGGTATCGGGGCCTGCAGGACCCCGATGGGCAGGGGTGAGGAATCAGCCACACTGGCTCTGACTGAGGCTGAGTGGGAGCGAGGAAAAGGCCACGCTGGGCCTGCTCAGAGGCTCCTGTGTGCTCTGAGCAGCGGGCAACTGGGAGTGGAAACTGCTTCCTGGTTCCTTGGCTGTGTGAGGGGGGCCGGTGTAGGGGGCTGTTCATGGCACAGGGGAGACGCCAGGGCTGGGGCTGTCCTAGTGGGGGAACGTGAGGCATTTTGTAGCTAGCCCCGGGAGGCCTGTGTTCCCCAGGCACAGACGACAGCGGAGTAACGAGCCAGGCACCTACCAAAAGGCCCTCCTCCCAGCGGTAGGAGGAGCGCACAGGGTCGGTTTGCACAGCCAGCAGGCGCAGGGCCCTCCCGGCCAGGCTCAGGAACTTGGCACGGATTTCCACGCAGCCCACGCACAGTGGCTGCATGCTCTCCAGCTGCACCAGCGCCGTGTGCACCAGGGTCCGCTTCAGTGTGCACCATTGCTTCAGGAGGACAAGGAGGCCTACTGACCGCGCTGCCCAGGCCCTGGCACCTGCTCTACCCACAGGGACCCCTCCAGCCCCGCCCCGGAAGCCCCCAGAGACCCCTCCAGCCCCGCCCCGGAAGCCCACAGGGATCCCCCCCTCCAGCCCTGCCCCAGAAACCCACAGGGACCCCCCCATCCAGCCCCACCCGGAAGCCCCCAGGGACCCCTCCAGCCCCGCCCCGGAAGCCCCCAGGGACCCCTCCAGCCCCACCCGGAAGCCCCCAGGGACCCCTCCAGCCCCACCCGGAAGCCCACAGGGACCCCTCCAGCCCCGCCCCTCCAGCCCCCAGGCCCCCCTTCAGCACTGCCCTGTGAACTCCGGCGCAAACTCAAAGCCCAGGACCTTGGCCCAGATGCCCCCCCGCCCCCGCCCCGGGAGTGGGCTGAGGCGGTCCCCAGTCACCAAGCCGATGGCCGTGTAGTCTCTGATCTGCTTGAACTCCTCCAGCAGCTTCTCCATGGAGCCTTGCTCCTGGTGTCGCTCCAGCTTCTCGCGCCACATGAACTGCATCAGGTCCAGGCAGGCCTTCACCAGGCTGAGCTTAAGGTGGGCCAGCCTCCGCATTAGGGGGGAGTTGATGTTCTGTAACTGAGAGGGGCGGGCGCTGAGGCGGGATGATGGACATCCTACAGCGTGCGCGCCCCGTCATCCTAGCTACTCAGGAGGCTGAGATCTGAAGATTTGGTGTGAAGCCACCTGCGGGCACCTGATTAGTCATTAAAGTTACCACAGTTTAATATTCATGATGGTGAAACTTCCCATTTGCCTTTTTGTGTGCCTCTTCTTCTGGGGTCTGAACTCAGGGCCTTGCGCTTGCTAGGCAAGTGCTCTACCTCTCCAGCCACACACCAAGCTCATTTACTTTAATTATTTTTTCAGTTAGGATCTGGAGCTTGATCCCACATGACTAAGAACGCAGGTGTGCAAGTCATACCAGTCTCACAGACAATTTTGTCCATGCTGGCCTTGAACCATGGTCCTCTCCTGCATCCACGTTGCATGGTTTTAGCCCTGTTGGGGTCTGTGAGGAGTGAGTTGAAGGCCTGCCTTCTGATATGTGCGCCATGTCCAGCTGTCCTTCTCCCACTGAGCTGCCGTGCACCTCTGCTCGAAACCAGCTGCCCGCACACTTCGGCGGCTGTTTCTGGGCTCTGTGGACCTGTCTGTCTGTGTTTCCACTAAAGGCACAGTCTTGATTCCTGTGGCTTGAATAATAGGAGTTAAAGTCAGGTACTATCAGAGTTCTAATTTGGTTGTTCCTTTTTCAAAGTTGTGTGGGAAATGTTAATCTTTTGCATTCTCTTATGAGTTTGCAAGTCATTTTGTCACTTCTCATTAAAAAGCTTCAGCGATCTTGATCAGAACTTCGGACCGACACCAAAATAATATTAAATATTCTGATCCGCAAAGATGACATGCTTCTTCAATTATTTACATCTTCAATTTTCTCAGCAATGTTTTGTAGTTCCTGGGTTCAAGTTTATACATTTTGGGTAAAATGTGGGTAATTTTTAATTGTTATGCTTCCATAAATGTTACTGTTTTGAATTTTAATATATAATTAATTGTTCCTAGCATATAAGACATACAATCATTATTTGTATATTGTTCTTACATCCTGCAACTTAACTAAACTTATTCACTAACTTTAATTTACTTATTAGCTTTAATTTGGCTCACTAGTAGTAGTTTTCTTTTCTTGGTACATTGTATATTATTTTCTATATAGTCATGATATTTGGGCTGGGAATATGGCCTAGTGGCAAGAGTGCTTGCCTCGTATACATGAAGCCCTGGGTTCGATTCCTCAGTACCACATATATAGAAAAAGCCAGAAGTGGTGCTGTGGCTCAAGGGGCAGAGTGCTAGCCTTGAGCAAAAAGAAGCCAGGGACAGTGCTCAGGCCCTGAGTCCAAGCCCCAGGACTGGCAAAAAAAGAAATTTTTTAAAAAACCATGATATTTGTGTATAAAGACAATTCTGCTTCTTTTGTACTCCTTCTAGATGCCTTTCTTTTCAAGGTGTATTTCATAGATTGAAACTCCCCAAATGATGCTGAATAAATTTTCTGGGAGGAAACCACCTTTACATAGTCCTTATTGAAGGGAGGCGGCAAGCTATAAGTGTGGCTCAAGCGGTGTGGCACCTGTTATAAGCAAGCAAGCCTAGAGGGCACCCAGGGCTCTGAGTTCAAACCCCAGTACTGGCATAAAACAGAAACATGTACCATAGAAGGAGTGTTCAGCATTGTACTTGTCCCTTCACCAGCAAGAATACTATTATTCACACTCTTTCTCTCATAGGTTCTCTTCATCAGACGGAGGAAGTTCTTTCTGCTAATGGTTTACCATGGGGTTTCCCAGGAATAGCTGTTGGATGTGGTCACAAGCCTTCCTGCATCTATGGAGATGGTCATATGGTTCTTGTTTGTTAGTTTAAAATAAATAGCATGGTGAACAAAATGGATTTTTTTTAAAAAGTAAACCTGTTCCTATAATAACCCCAGCTTGGTCATTATGTATTATTTTTAAAGAATGTATCATCAGATTTTTTTCTAAAACTTTGTTTAGAACATAGTTCATGGGGAATACTGATTCGTAGCTTTTGTTTGTTTGTGGTGTCTTCATCTTATTGTAGAATAAAATTTATATTAGTCTCAGGAAAAAAAGGGGATCTGCTTTTTTTATTTTCTTGAGAATCTGTGCAGAACTGGTATGATGTGGTCTTAAGTGTTGACAGGATTCATTCCTAGCAGACCACTGATGTCGGTTATGTGAGAACGCGTTCAGTGACAAATTCAACTTCTTTCACTCCACAGCACCATCTGATCACCTCTTCCTGAGTGACTGTAGTGGTTCCCATCCTTCAAGGAGTTAACCCGTGCCAACTGAGTGATACAATCCACAATACTCGTCTCTTTTCCTTTCAGAATCAGCAGGACCCATGACAGTATGGCAGCATTCATGCCTGATATTGGTGACTTGTGTCCTTTCCTTTAGTCTGCTCAGTCTGGTTACAAGGTTACCAACTTATTAGTTTTATCAAAGAGCCAGCTTGATTTTATTGACATTCTCCTTTTTGTGATTTCAGTGATTTCCACTCTAATTTTTAGCATTATCTTATCTGTTACTTACTGCAGATTTAGTTTGCTTAGACATTTCAAAGGCAGAGGCGAGCTCAGTGATCTCTGCTCTGTTTTCTTTTGTCAGTGAGTGTGTTGAGTAACCCACTTTGGGCACCTGACATTTGTTGGTAATGTTTCCTCTCACGGAGCGCATCCTCCACTCTGACTTCTTTTGAGGACTACAGGCATTGCAATGATGTATGCTGTTTACCTTCACTACATAAGTTTTCCCATGCACATGGCTTTGAGTTTCTGATCAGATGTTCCTGATTTTCAGTTATGCAATTCACTGGCACTCAGTTCACAACAGTACGGAATCATGATCTCTATCTAGTTTCCAAACATCTCCAACATCATTCCTAAAGGAAACACCTCACCCTCTCTACTCTGCCTCCCGGCGACCATGGGGCTGCTTTCAGTGTCTGTGGCTTCACCTCTTTTACTTTGTTGTCTTTAACGTCTATGGCAAAAGAACACACTCAGTGTGGCTCAAATCCTTTACGTTTATTTAAAGGATTTTAAGTAAGGATTTGTTTTATGGTCCAGAATATGATCTATGTTGGAGAATGCTTCACAAATAATATTCCACTATTACTGTGTGAAACACAAATAGCTATTAGTTAATAGTATTCAAATTGGCTAACGTATGTGTTTTATGTCTACTTGTTCAACTAATGGAGTATTGACATTTCCAGCTCTAATTACAGATTTGTCTATATCTCCATTGCAATTTTATCAGGTTTTGTTTCATGGTTTCAGACTCTGAAATCAAGTACACACGTGTTTAGATTTCCGTGCTGTCTTGGGTACCTGATCCATTTCACCATGAGATGTTTGCTGAAGGCTGCCTGGTGTTAGTACAGCCACCCCTGATTTCATCTGGAAACCTCTCCCATCCTTTTACTTTTAACTTACTTACTTCTTTATGCTTAAAGAGGCTTTAAAACAATAGGCAGCACCAACTTGGGTTCACTAACGTGACCTGGTAGAATTTGGGGCCAGATACTAGGCGTCTTCCGCCTGCTGCTCTGAGGACAGACGGTCGTCTCCAGTCAGGCTGGAGGGATGGCAAGAGCCGTTGCTTCCCGGGTTCTGCCTGCCATGTACATGTCAACATCCAGCTGCACCCCCGGGGGTCCACGCGGCTCCCCTCCCTGCCACCCAGAAGCCTCTGGCCACAGCAGTGGCTCATGTCTTTGTCTGCATTGGAGAGGGCATCTAGCCTCTGTCACTCCCTCTCAGCCAGAGTGGGGGTCATCAGGTTTAAGAGAAGGCGGGGGAGGGACTGGGGGGGGAGTGGGGAGGAAGGGGAGTGGGGGACAGGGTGGGGGCAGGCAGCCAGGGCGGATACGTACGTCCTGGAGAGACAGCAGCCCCTGGATCTGGTAGTACAGCACCTCCTCCTCAGCCACAGCTTTCTGGGCCACGTCATAGGCATCCAGGTAATAGGACATCTTGTGTTCTTCATCTTTCTCCTTTTGGGCACATAACCTTCATGAAACATGAAAGTGGAGTTTTAGAACCAAGATGCTAAAGCAAACGTCACTAGTACTGATTAATGTGTCATATATAATCTTCAGATAATTGTACTGTATCTGTTATTAACTTAGAATTTATAGTCAGATGAGTTTTTTTTTTGTGGGGGGAGGGTGATCCTGGGGCTTAAACTCTGGGCCTGGGCGTGGTTCCTGAACTTAGTGTTCTACCACTTGAGCCACAGCTCCACTTCTGGGTTTTTGGTTTTTTGTTTTTGTTTTTGTTTTGTAATTTATTGGAGACAAAAGTCTCACAGACTTTCTTGCCTGGGCTGGCTTCAGACCGCACTCCTCAGATCTCAGCCTCCTGAGTAGCTGGGATGACAGGCGCGAGCCACAGCACCAGCCGTAGCTGGATGTTTTACACGTGAAGATGTTCTCAATAAGTTTTATGCTATGTTATTTATTTATTTATTGTGCCGGGCCTGGGGCTTGAACTCAGGGCCTGGGTGCGGTCGTTAGGCTTTTTCGTTTAAGGCTAGCGCTTTACCACTTGAGCCACCGCTCCACTTTGGGCTTTTTGCTAGAGATGAGAGAGCTCAGCCTTCTGAGCCGCTAGGGTTGCTGGCGCCTGGCTGGCTATCTCTTACAGCAGAGGTGGGAACTCTGAGCGTGCACAGTAGGCCTGGCGTGACACTGTGCTTGTAGGGGTGGGGTGGGGTCCGGTGCCACCCAGTGACGCAGCCCACAGCCGTCTGCTGATTCCCCCGCCCGGGTTTCCTCCTTCCCCCGGGCCCAGGCCGATGCGCGGGGCAGGGTTGCGTTCCGGGTGTCAGGATGGCCTGGTAACCGCTGAGTCGTGCCGAGGCGGGATTTGCTCGTGCGGAGAGGTGTGCGGGTGCCCGAGGTGGGGGAGGGGGTGCCGCCTGGGAGGGCTCTGCAGGCACGGCTGCGGCGGGTCAGAGGGCAGCAAGGCCGCGGCCCCTCGCCCTGCCCACCCCGCCCCACCCCGCCCCACCGCGACGCTCACCGCTTCAGCTTTGCGCGGGCAACTCGTACGTCCATGCAGTGCGTTTGGTACCCGCAGGTGGAAGCGCACTTCTCCTCCAGCTCCACCAGGTGCTTGTCTATCTCCGTCAGCAGGAGCATCGCCTCGGGGGGCTTGCTGGCGGGGGAGCCCTGCGCCATCTGCAGCTGGAGGTACACGCACCTGCGGGCGGGGCCTCCTCAGGGGCGGGGGCCTCCTCAGGGGCGGGGCCTCCTCCGGGGCGGGGCCTCCTCCGGGGCGGGGCCTCCTCAGGGGCGGGGCCTCCTCAGGGGCGGGGCCTCCTCAGGGGCGGGGCCTCCTCAGGGGCGGGGCCTCCCCTGGGGCGGGGCCTCCTCGGGGGCGGGGCCTCCTCAGGGGCGGGGCCTCCTCGGGGGCGGGGCCTCCTCAGGGGCGGGGCCTCCTCAGGGGCGGGGCCTCATCAGGGGCGGGGCCTCCTCGGGGGCGGGGCCCAGAGCCAGCAGCCCCCGAGCACCGCCGTGCCCAGCGGTGCCCACCCAGGATGCTGACCACGCCCTTGGGGCCTGGTCCCCTCCCTAGCTTGAACTCGTGAGCCCCTCCTCCCCCCTCACGCGGAAGTAAGCCCAACGAACAGACCCCGTGCACAGCGGAAAACAGCAAGCGGGAGCCCTGCATCCATGAGTCCCACGCGCCCTCCAACAAGGCAAAGGCCCAGAGCCCGAGCCAGTGCGGAAGCGGGGCCCTGGCGCTCAGCTCGGGACCGAGGGGCCGCGAGGGCCCCCGGGGGCCTGAAGGTGCTCAGGCAGGCGGGGCGCAGTCACCAGCAACCTCACCTAGCATCAAGGTCCATGATGAAGAACTCCAGAAGGGATTCCTGGTTAGGCCGTTCTTTCTGGAGGAGTCTGAAGACATCGATGAGTTTCTGATACAGACAGCAAACCTGGGGGTGACCGGCACCAACATAACTGCACCACTCAGTGGGGTGAGGGACAGAGACCCTAGCCCAGAGGACAGAGCCTCCTGTTGCCCCCACCCACCCCAGGGAACAGAGCCCCTTCCCCCTCCCCCCCCCCCCCCCCCCCCGCTGTCCCCACCCAGCACTTTTGATGGCTCTCACCGACACTTCTCTCCCTGCGTCTTCTGAAGACAGCATGGCCTGGGCCAGCGTCAGGGTGGACTTGTACCAGAACTCCTCGCTCCCACCCAGCTGCTGGGCCTTCTCGATCAGTCTCTTAGCTCCTCCGTAGTTGTTCTCCTTGTTGGCCAGCTGTGCCAGGAGGAGCAGGCACTGGGACTGGGCACAAGGATCATCGAGCTCCTGGAAGTACGTAGCAGACGTATGGACGTAGCAGAGACAAGGTAGGGGGTAGGGGAGGCAGAGGTGGAGTGAGGAGGGTGGAGGGTGAGTTCTGAGACTGTCTGGGCCTCGTGCCTTTCCCTCTGGTCCTGGGCTCCCCTGGCTGCTAAAGAAAGAGCCCCCATCTGCTCCCAGGAGTGAAATCTTCACACGCACTGTCCCCTCAGGGCCCTGTCCCTCCAGGGTCCCTGCTGGACCGGTGTCCACCGTGGTGGTCAGGCGGCCCTGCACAACCGCAGAGCCCCGTCCCTCCAGGGTCTCCTCTAGACGGGTGTCCACCATGGTGGACAGGAGTCCTCTGGGAGTTGCAGGTCCCTAGTTTTTCCCACACTGAGTGCCCCACTAGCAGCTTGCCCTCTGTCCTGCCGCCCACCAGCTCCTTCCCGAGTGCTGTGTGCCAGTTTTGCTGTGCACAGGTTCATTGCGGTGGAACTGGGTAAACAGGCTGCCGCAGGCTGGATGGCCAGGGACTGCCTGGGGGTGGGGTGGGATTCTCTTCTGCAGAAGAGCATTTCTGGCATCTGGCCAAGCTGGCACGAGGCTCTAAGATGGGTGGAAACAGGGCACCAGGCAGAGCCAGAGGCCAGGTGACGTCCCAGAAAGCCAGGCCAGCCTGTGGCCACGCTGAGGCCCAAGTGGGGCTGGCCCTGGCAGATGGGTCGCGCAGGGTGTCTGGGGCCAGGAGCAGGATGAGGAGGGAGGCATAGACCCAGGCAGGGCTTGGCCTGTGCGGGTGGGGCAGAGAGGTTAGTGCTTGGACCCTGGTGCCAGCCCTGTGGAGTGGACAGGGCTTCCAGGTACCCGGAGGAAACGTCCCTGGGTGAGAAGTCCCACAGCCAAGGACGCCTGGACCCATCTGGTTCTCCTGGACAGGATGGGGGCTGGCAGAGGCGGAGCCATGCCCCTGCAGGAGGACTGCAGAGCTGGGGTGCTGGGGAACTGGGGTGCTGTGCCCTCGAGCAATAGAAGCCACTTCCTCCCATCCAGGTTTCCCTGCTGTCAGCCATCCAGGCGGGGGGGGGGGGAAGGGGGGCGGGCAGGGCAGGGCCCAGGAGGACAGACACGTTGCACCAGTCTGGAGCTTGGGACAACTGCTCCTCGCTGCTCAGGGTGGAGCAGGGATGAGCAACAGCAGACAGCACAGTGCATCAGACAGAGGGGAACTCAAGCCTCCCCAGGGACTCAGAGGAGACCCAGAATGGCCACATTGCCATGGGGCTCAAAGCTGAAGATGTATCAGAGGAAGGCCAAGATGGCAGCCCCGGTGGCCAATGGGGAGTCTGCCTCCTAGAGCAGTTTCTCTGGCTGGCAGAAGACACCACATGGCTCCCAAAGTCCTCCCCTCCCAACCAGAATTACATTAGGAAGCAAACAGGGAAGCGGGATGTAACCCGGAATCAGAAATGGGCCACACAGTGTTGTTACACTGGGACTATAAAACTCCAGAATCAATAAGCTAGAATAGAAAAGATAGGCAAGGGGTAGGAAAGAGAGACCTGCCAGGAAAGAGAAACCCATTCCTACGGCAGGGAGGGGCATGGACTTTCTAGGAGGGAAAGACACAAAGATGCTTCTGAAAGGACAGGCCATTTCCCCAGTGTGCTCGGGTGAAGGGAGCAAGGAGCACCAGGGCTCCATTGTGTGCAGGGGAAGGGGGTGGCCTGGCTGGCCTGGCCGGAGGAGGCTCCTTGCCTGGAAAGCCTGGTGGGCCTCCGACAGGAGCAGCCGCACAGGCTGGAACAGGTCCATGTCC
The DNA here is from genome assembly GCF_023159225.1 of Perognathus longimembris pacificus. Taxonomy (NCBI): domain Eukaryota; kingdom Metazoa; phylum Chordata; class Mammalia; order Rodentia; family Heteromyidae; genus Perognathus; species Perognathus longimembris. Next base: position 691,470 of record NC_063162.1, on the reverse strand, counting down.
AGTAGCACCTTGGCTTTGAGCATCCACAGCCGGGGGTAGGAGGTTCCCTGCAGGCCCTTCCCAGTCTCTCCATTTACCTCCAAAATCTGCAAGAAACCGTGGGCCGTAAGCCACCCTCCCTGGATGCCCGTGCTCTGTGACATGTGCCAGCCAAGGCTGAAAAGCCCCGTAGACACCTGTGTCCCATCCAGGGAGCCTCTGGAGGCTGGCCCCTGGGTGGTCAGCTGGGTCTCTGGAGGCCGGCCCCTGGGTGGTCAGCTGGGTCTCTGGAGGCGGGCCCCTGGGTGGTCAGCTGGGCCTCTGGAGGCGGGCCCTGGGTGGTCAGCTGGGCCTCTGCAGGCGGCCCCTGGGTGGTCAGCTGGGCCTCTGGAGGCGGGCCCCTGGGTGGTCAGCTGGGTCTCTGCAGGCGGCCCCTGGGTGGTCAGCTGGGCCTCTGGAGGTGGCCCCTGGGTGGACCGCTGGGTCTCTGGAGGCGGCCCCTGGGTGGTCAGCTGGGTCTCTGGAGGCGGCCCCTGGGTGGTCAGCTGGGTCTCTGGAGGGCGGCCCCTGGGTGGTCAGCTGGGTCTCTGGAGGCGGCCCCTGGGTGGTCAGCTGGGCCTCTGGAGGCGGCCCCTGGGTGGTCAGCTGGGCCTCTGGAGGCGGCCCCTGGGTGGTCAGCTGAGCCTCTGGAGGCGGGCCCCTGGGTGGTCAGCTGGGCCTCTGGAGGCGGCCCCTGGGTGGTCAGCTGGGCCTCTGGAGGCGGCCCCTGGGTGGTCAGCTGGGTCTCTGGAGGCCGGCCCCTGGGTGGTCAGCTGGGTCTCTGGAGGCGGCCCCTGGGTGGTCAGCTGGGCCTCTGGAGGCGGCCCCTGGGTGGTCAGCTGGGCCTCTGGAGGCGGCCCCTGGGTGGTCAGCTGGGTCTCTGGAGGCCGGCCCCTGGGTGGTCAGCTGGGTCTCTGGAGGCCGGCCCCTGGGTGGTCAGCTGGGTCTCTGGAGGCCAGCCCCTGGGTGGTCAGCTGGGTCTCTGGAGGCCAGCCCCTGGGTGGTCAGCTGGGTCTCTGGAGGTGGGCCCCTGGGTGGTCAGCTGGGTCTCTGGAGGCGGCCCCTGGGTGGTCAGCTGGGTCTCTGGAGGCCGGCCCCTGGGTGGTCAGCTGGGTCTCTGGAGGCGGCCCCTGGGTGGTCAGCTGGGTCTCTGGAGGTGGCCCCTGGGTGGGCCCCCTGGGTCTCTGGAGGCCGGCCCCTGGGTGGTCAGCTGGGTCTCTGGAGGCCAGCCCCTGGGTGGTCAGCTGGGTCTCTGGAGGCGGCCCCTGGGTGGACTGCCTGGGTCTCTGGAGGCGGCCCCTGGGTGGTCAGCTGGGCCTCTGGAGGCGGCCCCTGGGTGGTCAGCTGGGCCTCTGGAGGCAGCCCCTGGTGGTCAGCTGGGTCTCTGGAGGTGGGCCCCTGGGTGGTCAGCTGAGCGTCTGGAGGCTGCCCCTGGGTGGACCGCCTGGGTCTCTGGAGGCCGGCCCCTGGGTGGTCAGCTGGGTCCCTGGAGGCCGGCCCCTGGGTGGTCAGCTGGGTCTCTGGAGGTGGCCCCTGGGTGGTCAGCTGGGTCTCTGGAGGCAGCCCCTGGGTGGACCGCCTGGGTCTCTGCAGGCGGCCCCTGGGTGGACCGCCTGGGTCTCTGCAGGCGGCCCCTGGGTGGTCAGCTGGGCCTCTGGAGGCCGGCTCCCGGGTGGTCAGCTGGGTCTCTGGAGGCGGCCCCTGGGTGGACCGCCTGGGTCTCTGGAGGCGGCCCCTGGGTGGTCAGCTGGGTCTCTGGAGGCGGCCCCTGGGTGGTCAGCTGGGTCTCTGGAGGCGGCCCCTGGGTGGTCAGCTGGGTCTCTGGAGGCGGCCCCTGAGTGGACCGCCTGGGTCTCTGGAGGCGGCCCCTGGGTGGTCAGCTGGGCCTCTGGAGGCCGGCCCCTGGGTGGTCAGCTGGGCCTCTGGAGGCCGGCCCCTGGGTGGTCAGCTGGGTCTCTGCAGGCGGCCCCTGGGTGGTCAGCTGGGTCTCTGGAGGCGGCCCCTGGGTGGTCAGCTGGGTCTCTGGAGGCCGGCTCCTGGGTGGTCAGCTGGGTCTCTGGAGGCGGCCCCTGGGTGGTCAGCTGGGTCTCTGGAGGCCGGCCCCTGGGTGGTCAGCTGGGTCTCTGGAGGCGGCCCCTGGGTGGTCAGCTGGGTCTCTGGAGGCGGCCCCTGGGTGGTCAGCTGGGCCTCTGGAGGCGGCCCCTGGGTGGTCAGCTGAGCCTCTGGAGGCCGGCCCCTGGGTGGTCAGCTGGGTCTCTGGAGGCCGGCTCCTGGGTGGTCAGCTGGGCCTCTGGAGGCCGGCCCCTGGGTGGTCAGCTGGGTCTCTGGAGGTGGCCCTTGGGTGGTCAGCTGGGTCTCTGGAGGCGGCTCCTGGGTGGTCAGCTGAGCCTCTGGAGGCGGCCCCTGGGTGGTCAGCTGGGTCTCTGGAGGCCAGCCCCTGGGTGGTCAGCTGGGTCTCTGGAGGCGGCCCCTGGGTGGTCAGCTGGGTCTCTGGAGGCGGCCCCTGGGTGGTCAGCTGGGTCTCTGGAGGCTGCCCCTGGGTGGTCAGCTGGGTCTCTGGAGGCCAGCCCCTGGGTGGTCAGCTGGGTCTCTGGAGGCTGCCCCTGGGTGGTCAGCTGGGTCTCTGGAGGCGGCCCCTGGGTGGTCAGCTGGGTCTCTGGAGGCGGCCCCTGGGTGGTCAGCTGGGTCTCTGGAGGCGGCCCCTGGGTGGTCAGCTGGGTCTCTGGAGGCCGGCCCCTGGGTGGTCAGCTGGGGCACACAAATTTCATCTTCCCGAGAGACTTCCAGGGCCCCAGGCAGAGGCAGCTTGGGGTGGCCTCTGGGTTTGCTGCAGCCTATGACTGTGCAGGGCAAGCTAGCATTGGCAGTCAGGTCCCTATCGCCCCTGGCTATCGACTCGGTGCCATGGTAGAGTGGGCTTACCTTGTCCTGGGCTATCAGTGGCTTCACCTCTACTGGGCAGACTGGTGCTGACAACTGGATCAAGGTGGGCAGACTTTCATCTACCACGGGCTCCCTGATCTTCTGCTTTTTAAATGTAATCTCTTTTCTGCAGCTATGGGAGGCAAAATAGACAACATGCATCAGAGAAGAGCCAATGGCCACGAATGGTCAGTTCCATTTCCAAAGAAATGTAAACTAAAACAGCCGTGAGAAGCACTCCTGCCCTCCTGTTTACAAAGACCACCGAGCACAGCTGGAATCCACAGGGCCATGGCTCCCCGAGCAACGCTGGCAACCAGCTCTCTCTTTGGAATCATCTAGCACACGGACTCAGAAGTTTAATATCAATCTCAAACTCCACATTCCCAAAGCAAAACGACCCTGCTGTCTACTTAGAGACACATTGGCCAGAGCACAGCAGCCTGAGCACCTGGGTGGGCTCCATTCCGCAGGCCATAATCTGGAGGTCAGGTTCCTTCTCCCCACCGCCCCCCAAGTGCTCAGGTCACACGCACCATGGAGCAGGAAGCAGCAGGCAGCCAGGCCCATGGCTTTAGCAACCACATTTCTAGCACCTCTCTGAGGAGGTTAGTCTCCATACTTCTAGAACCTCTCCACGAAGGGCAGTCCCACTCCAGGTTCTCCTGCCATATCAGGAACTTGGCACTGGGGTCACACATTCAACCAAGGGCTGGGCAAATAAACCATGCTTACAATTATGAGCACAATGGTGTGGCACACCTGTAATCCCAGCCTCCAGGGAAGCAGAGATAGGAGGATCACCGTTTGAAGGCAGCGTGGGCAAAGTCAGTGAGACCCTGTCTCTAAAACAGCTGGATGAGGTAATGCATGCCTATAATGTCAGACTTCATTCCCAGACGAGGCAAAAATTCAATCTCAAACAAGAAAACTAAACAAAAAGTAAAGTAAAGCAAAACCAAAGGAGATATGGCTCAAGTGGCAGAGCCCCCGCCTAGCAAGGGCAAGCCCTGAGTGCCAGCCCCATGCTTCTCACTACCTGGGGCTCAGGGGAACATCTACAAGTCGTGTGCATTGTTTTCTAATGTGGAAAATGTGCAGAAGGGCATACACCACAATTCCAAGGGCAGCTGCTGCCTAATGATGGGATGACCACATTTATCTTCTTCCTTATCTGTGTTTTCCAAAATCTGTGCAATGACATACATCATCTGTGTATCAAGAAAAAAATGAAGCCACATGGCAGACCCGTAACTAGAGCTGTGCATAATTGCAGCGCAGAAATCCTCCCAGTGGTCTTAAATCTCAACCACAGGTTCCACAAAAAATGATAAGCAGGCAGTTGGCTCATTAGCAGATTGAAACTTGATCATCTCTAGCGCGTCTGAGTGACCCAGGAACCGGAGGACCCTGTGCACCCCTCCCCCGGGACCAGGGGGGCCTCCCCCAGCCCTCCCCTCCTCCTCCCCCCTCTTTATCCTTCCTGAGCAAGATGAGTGGAGCCAGGAGGAACCCTGTGTGCTCCCCCTGGGGCTCCCTTGTCAGCACCTCCAGGCACGGGGCCTCAGGGGGGTCTCACGTCTGCTGCGGGGGGCCCAGCACTAGGAGGGGACCCAGCCAAGGGCGGGGCTGGGCCAGAGGACGCGAGCTTAGCCTGGAAGGAGAGTTCTCTGCCTGGGAGTGGGCGCTGCCCACTGGAGACGAGCCAGACGCACCTGGCCTGCTCCATGTCTCCAATGTACGTCTGCCCAACGGCCTCTTCGTGGTAGGCAGCGGCGTCGCGGAGCCGCAGGTCCGCGCAGACCTGGGCGAGCCTGCGGGGAAGGGTGGCGGGGAGCCGTCACCTGGACCGTCCACCGGGAAACGACCACGTGGGCTGGGCGCGGCACGCTTCACCCGAGTCATCAACTAGGAAGAAACTGGGCACTTCCATGTTTTCAATCCTTTCCAAAGCTGAGCAACACTTCTAGGTAAACACAGCAGGTGGCCGTAGCAGGGTTCAGGTGGAGGAATTTTAAGTCATCCACTCGTGTACTTTATTTACTACACATCTATTGTCTCTGTGGCATTCAGCAGTAAAGCCAGGCCCAGGGGTGGGGCAGAGCCTGGAAAGCTTCCAGCAGGAACCTCTGCCAGCACCATGTTGATGACTCTCTCCTTTGGACATGACTTCAGCCTCACAGAAGAGTCACTCCCCCCTCCCCCCCTCCCCGCCTCTTCCTCCCTCCCCCCCCGTCCCCCTCCCCCCCACCACAGTGTGAGCCCTGCCACCTCCTCCTCCTCCTCAGCCGAGGGCTAGATGCTTCCCTAAAGTGAGGGAACGGTAAAATAAAAACACTGTTTTCACATTCAAGTATTTTTTGTATGGATCTTGGGGACTGCATTGTCTGCACAGTCACTACAGAGTGAAACTTGTTTTGTTTCCTGTTGAGCAGCTGTGCCCAGGTTAGAAGGGGCTCCAACCTCAGGTGGTAGAGGTCCGCTAGGCTCTTGCTGTCCACCACGGCGTTGGCAATGAGAACCCCCAGCTGCAGGAGGGGGATGGTGAGCTCGTGGAGGAACATCTTCTTCAAGGCCTTGACCAGGTGGTCCAGATAGTACAGCGTGTATGTCTGCACAAACACAACAGATAGTCCAGGTCACAGGGCTCAGGGAGGAAGCAGAGCACAGTGCCCAGCACACAGCAGGTCCCTCGCTGGTGTCTGTGCCGCAAAGGGAGGATGTATTATCGTTAGACTTCATTTTGCCACGCGCACAAGACGTGACACCATCAGCATGAGAACAACAAAATCATCACAAGAGAAACGCCAATTACGTGTCTATTCGAAAAAAATTCATGTTTTCTTTCCACAAAAACACCTGTTGATAATCAAAACCAGTTTCTTTGTGGCACATAGAGAGAAGAGCTAACGCTTCCATGATGTCGGACTAGGTTTGCCAAAACCTAGCAAGAGGTGCTGCAAGAAATGCAAACTATTTTCATCTAGAAACCAGGCAGAAAATAATTCCGGTTAAGGTACTAGGCATATGGAAAGGTGGGCTGGTTGGCGGCAGAGGCAGCTGAGAGGTGAGCAGCTCAGCGTGTGACCCCAACACGGCACCGTGAGGGGATGGGTGGCACCTTTCAGGAATGATATGGCAGTCTGTCAGGAAATAAGGGTTTGGCTTTTTTTTGAGGACACGAGAAAGCACAAATCACCAAGCAAAAGCTCACTGTTAGTATCAAAAACTAATCACCTCCCCGCACAGAAGACCCACCGAGAGAGGAAGGCAGACCGCAAAGTGGAAGTTGACCCAGGCAATGGTGGTCAACCTGACCGTCTGAGGATTCCTCCCGTAACAGGTCAAAGATCGACCAGGGGACCGCCGGAAGCCTACCAGGGCCCGCCTCCTTGGGGGCGGCACATCACCAATGGCTAGGAGGCCGTCCATCTCGGCCGCGGGGGGACTCCCCGGGGACCACCGCTGCTGGGTCCCCCCAAGGGCAGCCCAGCACCCCTCCCTGGAGGCCTGTGTTCCAGACACGGCACAGCTCCACACGGACGGTGAGGCCAGGCCCGACCTCTGCTGCAGGTGCAGGGCAGCACTGCGGGAGGAGGCTACGGGGGCCCAGGACGGCAGAACCCACACACGTTACACTGCGTGAAGGAAGCCTAACCAGCCGCAACGCGAGGCACAGTTCCATCCCAAGCGGCCTCCCAGCCGGGAAGCGGTGGTGAGTGGAACCTGACCCCAAGTGTGCGGCCACCCAGTCCCTAGCACCTGAGGCGAAGGTGCCCTCGGTGTAAGCACAGGGGTCCCGAGAAGAGGGATTTGGCTGAGGGGCCGTGGGACCCCAGAGGCGGGGGCAGCAGGGTGGGGGAAACTGAGTCAGGGGAAGGCAGCCACAGGCCTCGGGGCAGGGACTGGCCCTCCCATCTCCTCACCGGCTTCTGGAAGCTCTTTGAGTTAATGGTGAAGTCGCTTTTGTCCTGCCTGAACACGGACAGCAGCTCCTCCGGGCAGACGTAGGAGGCCCACTCCTCTACGCTGCTGGGTAACTCCTCAGGCCGCCGGCTGGTGGCGGGGGCCTGCGCCTGGGCGGGAGGAAGAGCCCTGAGGATGCCGCCCAGTGCCGGCGTGGCCTTCCGCAAGGAGCCTGGCGGTGGCCCTCCTCACGGCTCAGTGGGGCACGGCGCCAGCTCTGCCCCGCACGTCCGGCCCACCAAGTTTCTAGACTTGCCTTGGCAGTGGGAGGAGCTACTAGGTGAGGGTGAAATGATTCCAGGGGCGTTCTGCATGCTTCTGGATATTAGGGAAGCGTTTTCCTCACTCCCCGAGGATCCCAGCCCCACCCCTGCACACGGTGCCCAGACTGCTGGCCAACCAAGGCCACTGCGCTGCCTGGCTCGTGCACAGGTTCCCCCGGGGGCTGACCACACAAGTCCACGGTGGAACCCCCGCCTTCCATTTGTGAAGCGAGGAAAGGGCTGTGAGACGGCAGGTGAGGGGTCTGGGCCGGGACGAAGGGGGTTGGGACACAGGCCACACGGCCTCGCCCTCCAGGGCCCGTCGCCCACCCCTGAGCACCTGCTTGCTGTCTTTCACTTTCTCCTTCTCCTTGTCCTCCTTCCCCTTGTCCTTCTCTTTCTCTTTACTTTTCTCCTTCTCCTTCTCCTTGCCCTTCTCCTTCTCTTTTTTAGGCAATAATATTTGTGAGCTGGTTGCTGTTACCGCCTTTTCTGGAATTAGTTTTCCTCCTTTTGACAGAGCAATCTGAGGAAGAGCAGAGTTTGTGTTGACGGCATTCAAACAGACCCCATACCGCGTCCTGCCGCGCCCTCCCAGGAACCTCTAGATCCAAGGGGGCTTGGCCGTGACTCTCCTGCCGAGCGGGACGCCCTGCCCAGGGCCTGGGCCACCACCCTGCCTACAGGCACACGGGGGGACTTGGGGCATGGTACTCGGTGTGTGGTCCCCAGGGACCTCTGGAGACACCACGCTGGGCGTGCGTGTGGTCCTCACAGAAATCTGGAGGTGGCGCTCAACCTGAGGGCCTCAGTTACAGCTGCTTGTCCCCGGCGTTTAGACTGCTTGCCGGCAGGCCTGCTTCCCTCAGGGCGCCCTCCCTGGGGCCGGGCTTGGGTTGGTGAGGTGCTCAGGCACAGGAAATACATCCGTGACCCAGGCCTGGGCAAGATCTGGGCAGCCCCGGGCAGGGTGCTGGAGGAGCCGGCACTGCTATCCTCCGCGGCAGCTGGGCCTGCACACTGGGGCGGCTAGAGTTCCTGGGCCTCCTACCGCTGAGGGCTGCTCTGTACCCAGGCCTGGGATTCGGGGCACTGCCCACGGGACCTGGACAGAGGCACAGGCTAGGTCCTCGGGAACTGCCTGGGGCCCCACAGGGAGAGGGCGGGAGGGCGAGGGAGGGGAGGAGCAGGCAGGTCCGGCAGGTGCTGCGTATTGTGCATGGCGGCTTCCAGTGGGAGCTTGGATTCTGCCAGGGAAGCGATGCCGGAATGGGCCTAGGGGGGCACAGGGCTCCTTTGAGGACACGGAGCGTGGAAGGGTGGGGAAACGTGGACAGGATGCTTTGGGGAGAGGAAAAGGAGGATTTCACAGGAGCGCCTTGCCTATCTCTTGAAGGCCTTTGGCTCGTAAATATTGGGAAAACAGCCAGCTATTGTGGCTCAGGCTGTAAACCAGGTTCTTGGCAGGTGGAAGCAGGAGAATGTGAGTTTGAGGACAGCCTTGGCAAAGTCAGTGCAAAAACTTATTCCAGAAACAGAATATAAACACTCAAAAGGGATGTCTCACGGTAGCATGTTTGCCTAGGAAGAATGAGGTGCTGGGTTTAATCTCAGTACTACAAACAAGTACAAGAAGAAAGAGGAGAGGGAGGGGGGAGGAGGAAGAAGGGGGAAAGAGAGAGAGGGGGGAAAGAAAAATATCAGAAAATGTTCTGATGATGTTTTTAAATAGCAGTGCAATATTCCCGAGGAAGCAGCGAAGAGATGCCCGTCGTTTCTGGCCCGGGGAGAGGCGGGCAGGGCCCCGGGGTCCTCAGCCAGCACACAGTTGGCCTCACCTGCCAGATGTGCCTGAAGAAGGTGTAGGCCATGAGGCAGTCGTCCTGGTAGCTGGCGGCGCTGGGCGTCAACATCAGGGCCCGCAGGATGTGCACTCTGGCCAGGAGCTCCAGCTGCCTCAGGCTCTGTAACTGCTCCAAGGAGAACGTCCCCTGGTCCTGGGCCTGGGCCTCTGGCCCCTCCGCTTGGACGTCAGCAGGCTTGGTCTCCCCTGCACAAGGAGGGAGCCCGAGGCTCAGGGCATGCCTGGACGGGGGCGCCCTGTGGGCCCGGGCCCTCCACTCTCCTGCTTGGTGACTTGGCTGCTCTACCCTGCATCCTCTGCCTGGCCTGGGCCACGGCCTCTCTGGCAGGGCTGTCAGCCTTTCACCTGACGTTTCTCCCTGGGTCTGGAAGACAAGAAGCCCGGCTCTCTGGGAAGGCGAAGGCCCAGGCCAGGCAGGAGTGTCTGGTGGTGTCTCAGGGGTCTCCAGCTCTGACCTGCTCCGGCACGTGGGCTGGACGCCAGGGGGGCAGGTCTTTCTGCTGCTCTTACATGCAGATGGAGGCGGGTGCTTTCCTGGCTCTTCCTTTCTTTTTTTTTTTTTTTTTTTACTCTTTTTTTTTTTTTTTTTTTTTTATGGCCAGTCCTGGGCCTTGGACTCGGGGCCTGAGCACTGTCCCTGGCTTCCTTTTGCTCAAGGCTAGCACTCCGCCACTTGAGCCACAGCGCCGCTTCTGGCCGTTGTCTGTATATGTGGTGCTGGGGAACCGAACCTAGGGCCTCGTGTATCCGAGGCAGGCACTCTTGCCACTAGGCTATATCCCCAGCCCCGGCTCTTCCTTTCTTGAACCAGACAGGACAGGTAGGTCCAGCCGCAGAGGGCACTCATGCAGGTGGGCCCAGGGTCAGGACCACGGGGCCCATCCATCCTTCTGATTGAGACCTCACCCCACTGGCTGCGGGCTGTGCAGACCGAGGTCCACCAAATCTCCCCTCTGTGGAGCAACTGTTTGCCCCAGACCTCCTGCCATGGGTAGGGTCCTGAGCTGGACTCTGAGGGCTCTGGATCCACTCCTGAGCAGGGCGCTGCTGGGCGCGGGAGGCCAGCAAACTGCTCTGTCCCAATCCATACATCTCCCCCCTCTATAAGGGCTTGAGAGTCCTGAGGAGGCCCCTCTGTTCACTGGGATGGTGCCGGCTCTGGCCAGCACCACTGAGCTCCAGGTACACTGAGGCTAGAATTCACACCTATGGGCCTCAGCTCTTCTAGTGCCACGGTGGGTGGGCCTACTGGATGACTGGGGCCACCATGGCCTTCTGTGCTCCCTAGGGCATCCTGTCTTCTGGTGTCCCCAGGGCTTGTGTGCAGGCGGGGGCAGCCTTTGAGGCCCAGAGTGACTGTGGCCTCAGTGAGGCCCTCCGCCTCCCCCCCCCCGCCTCCCCCCAGCCTTCCCCCCGCCTCCCCCCAGCCTCTTCTTCACGGAGGCCTCCTGACTTATACCATGCACAGGACTCAGCAGCGAGGGCCCCAGAGGCCTAGCTTGGGACTGGCTATGACATGCGCTGCTCAGCCCAAGGTGCTTAGACACCCGCAGCCCTGGTGGGCCGTGGCAGGCTGTCCAGAACCTTCTCAGTGTCCTCTGAGCCTTCACATTGCCTGCCTGGTCCTGAGTGCACAAACTACTAGCCAGCTTCTGTTGGGAGCACACTTTAATATTGATGAGGCTGTGGGCCAGGACCGTGGGCTAGGAATGTGATGGGCTAGGTCTGTGATGGGCTAGGCCCTTGGCACCCTGCAGGGTGTGGTGGACCAGGGCCGTGGCACCCTGCAGGGTGTGGTGGACCAGGGCCGTGGCACCCTGCAGGGTGTGGTGGACCAGGGCCGTGGCACCCTGCAGGGTGTGGTGGACCAGGGCCGTGGCACCCTGCAGTGTGTGGTGGACCAGGACTGTGGTACCCTGCAGGGTGTGGTGGACTAGGACCGTGGCACCTTGCAGGGTGTGGTGGACCAGGACTGTGGCACCCTGCAGGGTGTGGTGGACCAGGGCCGTGGCACCTTGCAGTGTATGGTGGACCAGGGCCGTGGCACCCTGCAGGGTGTGGTGGACCAGGGCCGTGGCACCCTGCAGGGTGTGGTGGACCAGGGCCGTGGTACCCTGCAGGGTGTGGTGGACCAGGGCCGTGGCACCTTGCAGTGTGTGGTGGACCAGGGCCGTGGCACCCTGCAGGGTGTGGTGGACCAGGACTGTGGCACCCTGCAGGGTCTGGTGGAACAGGGCCGTGGCACCTTGCAGTGTATGGTGGACCAGGGCCGTGGCACCCTGCAGGGTGTGGTGGACCAGGGCCGTGGCACCCTGCAGGGTGTGGTGGACCAGGGCCGTGGCACCCTGCAGGGTGTGGGGAGCAGGGCCGGGGCACCCTGCAGGGTGTGGTGGTATTAGGGGTGGGGGAGCTGGGTCCTCACTTTCTGGCTCCAGCTCTGGCTCTGATGTGTCTTGGGTGGGTTTCATGACCAGCAAGATCTCAACTGCCCACGTGAGATGGGCGATGACGTCTTCAAGAGGAAACTGCTTGAAGTGCAGCCACTCGCTGAACTCCAGGATATAGTCCACCTTCTGCTGGCTGCTCTCTGGTCTCTATGGGACACAACAGAAAGGCACCATGATGGTGCTCCACTGGCCAGGACAGCGCCTGAGGGCCAGCACCCAGGAAACCTCCCAGGGCACCTAGGGTCCCATGGTGCCTGTCACCCCTGGTCACCGTGGAGACTTGTCCACAGGCTCTCCTGACCCGTCAGCTCCCTCTCTGCACTGGAGGGGGTGCCTGGATCACCAAGTCTGCCTGAACTCTGCAGTCCGTGCTCCTGCAGGGGAGGCTCTCCTGCCCCAGCCGCCATGGCCGGCGCAGACAAGCACGGACCTGCAGGGCCTGGATGGCATTCTGGTAACAGGTGAGCTCTCCTAGGATGTTCTTGGAGTTCACAGCCAGGCGGTGCCACATGTGTGCCAAGTAGTCTTCGCTTTCATCCTTGAACTTCTGTATTTCCATGGTGAAATTCTGCCCAAGTTTGGCTTTCACAATGACCATGTGTTTGAAAATCAAGCTAAAGAAAAGCAAGAGTCGATGCTTGAACTGTGTGTGTGTTTGCACACGCACACACCCACCCACCACACACGTGCGCACACACACACACGCCATGGAAACTCAGGCTACATGGGGAGAACTGGCTGGAATTGCATGCATAGGCACACACACACACGTACACCCCTGCCCCACATGCACACACACACAAACACACCTCCACCTCACATGCACACACATACACACACATACACCTCCACCCCACATGCACACACATTCACCTCCACCCCACATGCACACATACACACACACACACACACACACACCATGGAAAATCAGGCTACATGGGGAGAACTGGTTGGAACTGTATGCATATGCACCCATGCACACACATATACCTCCGTCCCACATGCACACACACATATATACTTCATGGAAATTCAGGCTGCATAAGGACCAGCTGGAACGGTGTGCATATGCATGCACACACACGTACACCCCCACCACACACGTGCCCACACATCCCATAGAAACTCGGGCTGCATGGGGAGGACTGGGTGAAACTGTGCATATGCACGCACATACACACACATACCACACATGCATACACACCCATGCACATACACGTACACTCACACCACAGAAACAGGCTGCATGGGGAGGACTTGCTGGAACAGTCCCCCCACGCACGCGCGCGCGCGCACACACACACACACACACACACACACACACACACACCATGGAAACTCGGGGAGGGTGGGGAGGGAGGTGGGTGGCAGGCAGGCGAGGGCACTCACAGGCGGTGGGCCGTCCGGGGTAGCACCTGCACGGCCTCATCCAGCACCTTGAGGCCGCCCTCCCAGTCATCTTGGTCAGCGTGGCTGTGGAACAGCAGGCCATAGAGCGCGGCTCTGAGAGACAGGTCATCCTCTGCCCCTAGGGGAGGGAGCAGGAGGGGGCGGGGCTGGGCAGCTGGCTCCTTGCTAACTACCTGATGCCCTCCGACCTCTGACCTCCTGAGGCCCCCACACCGCCATAGTGCCAGATGGGAGCCTCGCTGTAGAGATGTGGAAAGCAGGTGCCTGTGCTGCAGGACTGAGGAGAGGCGCTAGGGCCGGTCCCTGCCTGCAGCCTGTCTGAAGGAATGGCTCCTGCTCCCCCCCCCCCAGGGGGACACTCTCCCACCATCCCCGACACACCCTCTGGCACATGGGAAAGGTCAATATGAGGGTGGGTTTCTGTCCTGGGCTGAGGACACACTCCAGGTCCAGGGCACTGGTATTCAGGTACTGCATGGGTGCCATCTCACACACTGCTGTAACTTAGCACACATCCTGCCTCCACGACACTAGGCAGCGCTGTGTGGCTGGAGGTGCCCAGCCGTGGTTCAGTGGTCGGCTCCGTGGACGGTGTGAGCCTGCCCTCTGTCTATCAGGTCCTTCCAGCCCTGGGCTCCCTCATGCCTCAGGCCCCGGCCTCGCTACCCACACCACCTCTGGGCAGCAGGCCCAGCAGCTCCCCTCTCTCCACTGTCCCTCCAGACCTGTCCAGCCTGCTAGCTCTGCTGGGCCTCTCCCTCCTCCCCTGCCACCGCCCTCAGATCTCAGCCTCTTGAGGGCCACTGGTGACCAGTTCCAGGACACTTTTCTAAAAACGGCTAGCCTATCTGACATTTATTTTGGTGAGCGGAGTGCAGCATGAGCTCCAGCCCCCAGCTCTGGTTATCGGCCAGCAGCCCCCCAGCGACCCTGTCCCGCAGGACGGGCCGGCCCACCCCGCCTGGGGCCTGGGCTCTGCACTCTTCGCGTGCCGCCTGCAGTGCCCCGACTGGACTCGGGGTGGGGGTCTCTTGCTCAACTTTCACTGACTCCGACTGCTGTATTTTTATTCTTGAGTTAAGTCCCCTTATCTCTAAATGGACGACACAGTCTTCGGGGCCAGGGCCTCTTGTCTCTCCCCGCCCCCCGCGTCTGAGGACCTGTGGGGCGCAGGGGCTCTGGGGCAGCAGGGCGGGCTACTCTACGGGACAATGATCTTCCCCCAGTGAACATCAACAGGATGATGACGGCTCTGGTGCTGCCGGGTTCCTGTGGCCCCACAAGCACGCCTCTACGTGGGTGCTCTGTAGTGAGAGGAAAGCCGATTCGGTAGAGAAACAGCATTGCTCTGTCAGAAATCCAGGAAAGCAGCTTTGCAAAGACCGGGGCAGCTCCGTGCCCGGGAAGGGTGCACGGCAGGCACAGAGTGCTGGGCTGTGCGCCCTGCTCACGGAAGCGCCGTGGGAACCCTCACCCCGTGTCCTGGAAGGCAGCCTTCAGCCCCCAGCCCTCCGGGCCCCGCGAACCCGCAGCCACCAACCTGGGAGAAAGTGGCCCTCGGCCATGGACCCAGCCTGGAAGTCGGCTGTGGGCCACTGGTGCAGGAGCAGGGTCTTCCCTTTGTCCTGAGGTGAAAACCGACAGCGCTTTGTCAGAGGTGGCCCAGAGTTCCGTCACCCTGCTGCCTCTCCACTGTCTCTAACGACCTTCAGGAATTGTAGCAACATTTCCAAAATGCAAAGTCACAAAAAGTTTTCTCACATTCTACTCGTGAGAACAAGCTCCCGGGCTAGCTGTGGCGTGCACACCCGTCACTGGGGAGGTGGGGACAGCTGCTCAAGGCCAGCCCCAGGTCCCTGGGACCACAGGACAGACTACACAGCAAGGGTCTACTTAAACATTCAAGACATCAGGCGGGAGGACAAACAAACTCTGAGTTGCTGGAGGAAGGGAAGGGGAAAGACTGGAGGACCAGCCAGGAAATCCTACTGTTTAAAAGTTGGTTAAAGGGGGCAGGAAGGGAGAGGTTCTGACCAGGGGCAGTGAGGTCAGAGGCCAGCACTGTGGTCACCCAGAGCCCCTACCCTGCTGGGATCTTGGGATACTACACTGCAGCCGGTGGGAGTGTCCTTGAGCATTCATGTCCCCACTGCTCTGGACATACCCGCTTTCTGGTCTCTGTCCTGTTGATGATGCTGATCACCTTCTGGACAGAACTCTTGGCCTTCTTCCTGTTGGCTGCTGAGGACAGGAGAGGGAGCCAGGCATTCCAGTAGTGTCGTGCCGCCAACATCACCAGAGCGCTGCTGCCGGCCACGCCGCCAAACCTGAAAGGACATTCCTCAACTAGAGAGATGCAGGCCCAGGCTGCCCCAGGCTGCCCCAGGCACTGCTCATCCACAGGGATGCAGGCTCAGGCTGCCCCAGGCACTCCACATCGACAGGGATGCAGGCCCAGGCTGCACCAGGCACTGCTCATCCACAGGGATGCAGGCCCAGGCTGCACCAGGCACTGCTCATCCGCAGGGATGCAGGCCCAGGCTGCCCCAGGCACTGCTCATCCACAAGGATGCAGGCTCAGGCTGCCCCAGGCACTCCACATCGACAGGGATGCAGGCCCAGGCTGCCCCAGGCAACTGCTCATCCGCAGGGATGCAGGCCCAGGCTGCAGGCCCAGGCACTGCTCATCCACAGGGATGCAGGCCCAGGCTGCAGACCCAGGCACTGCTCATCCACAGGGATGCAGGCTCAGGCTGCCCCAGGCACTGCTCATCCACAGGGATGCAGGCCCAGGCTGCCCAGGCACTGCTCATCCACAGGGATGCAGGCCCAGGCTGCTCCAGGCACTGCTCATCCACAGGGATGCAGGCTCAGGTTGCCCCAGGCACTGCTCATCCACAGGGATGCAGGCTCAGGCTTCCCCAGGCTGCCCCAGGCACTGCTCATCCACAGGGATGCAGGCCCAGGCTGCTCCAGGCACTGCTCATCCACAGGGATGCAGGCTCAGGTTGCCCCAGGCACTGCTCATCCACAGGGATGCAGGCTCAGGCTGCCCCAGGCTGCCCCAGGCTGCCCCAGGCACTCCTCATCCACAGGGATGCAGGCTCAGGCTACAGGCCCAGGCACTGCTCATCCACAGGGATGCAGGCTCAGGCTGCCCCAGGCACTCCTCATCCACAGGGATGCAGGCCCAGGCTGCTCCAGAGGCAGCAGGGCTGGGCCTGGAATGTTAAGGGCTTAGGAGGGCACTGACAAGGTCAGGGTGGTGGAGTGAGTGCCATGGGTCTCTGCCAGAGAGAACCTTTCGTGGGGGCTGCTGAGGCCTTCCCCCACCCTGAGGCCGCCCCCACAGGGCTTGCTGCCCTTCTGAAGGCCAGGCCCCGGCCTAGGGCCTGGCGGTATCCGCCTGCCCCTATTGAGGCTCTGGCTGCGTAGGAGCCCCTTCCAGCCCGCCCCCGCCCCCGTGGCGCCCCCTGCAGGTCTGCCCGCCTCTGTAAGCAGAGGCGGGCACCGAGGTCTCTCCCTTGGGCCTGCTCACCGGGGTCACCCAGCACCTGAGTGTCAACCCCACGATGTTCACTGTGCTCCAGACCTGAGCCGCACAGCCACCCACCTGGCGCTCTCCACGAAGGCCTTGGCTGCGGCCAGCCGCATCTGCTTCCGCCCTTTCAGGTTCTCCATGATGCTCCGGCCCTGGATGCAGGTGGCGGTGCACAGCATCTCAGCCACCAGCGGTATCTCAACTCTGCAGGGCAGGGGACGGCTTAGTGGGGGGAGCAGAGCACACGCTGCCGCTGTACATGCACACGCGCGTGTGCACGCGCACACACACAGTGTGCTCACAGCCCAGAGGAATGGAGCAGAGCTCCCCCCCCTCTCTCTCTCTCTATCTCTCTTACACACACACATACACACACACACACACACACACACACACACACACACAGGGCTCCACAGCCTAGAGGAGTGGATCAGAGCTTGCTGGCCTGCAAGGCACACACAGAGATGGTGGCAGGGCCTGGAAGGTGGCTTAGCGGTAGAGTGCTTGCCCTGCATGCATGCATGAAGCCCTGGATTAGATTCGTCAGCACCATATAAACAGAAAAAGCTGGAGGTGGTGCTGTGTCTTAAGAGGTAGGGTGCTAGCCTTGAGCAAAAAGAAGCCAGACGCAGTGCCCAGGTCCTGAGTCCCAAGACCCACGACTGGCAAAGAAAAAAAAAAGATGGTGGCACATCTCCATCCATCCCCAGCAGTCCTTCACTTCCCTCTGTCTGTGGCTGGCCACGGGGCCTCCCCGTCCCGCGTGGACACTTGCCCCTGGTCCCCAGAAGCCTGCAGCATTGGCTGAAGGCCCAGGAGCTGCCTGGGTGTCTGGACAAGGTAGGAGACACTAGAAGTGAGGGAGGCTCATCAGAGCCCTGGTGCCGGGACAGCCTTGTGGCGGGGCCGGAGCCTGCTCCGGGATGGAGCCCTGGGACATTGGAAGTTACTGGTGGCCCTCCAGGACTGGTCCCGACAGAGACCTTGGAAGACCTGAACCAGAACTAACTGGCTGAGTCCAGTCCACCCAATCATGAATAGTTTATCTTAATTTTGGCAACACTAGGGTTTGAATTCAGAGTCTTTTTGTTGCTGGAAAGGTGCCCTGCCCCTTAAGCCATGCTTGTTTTGCTTTACTTTTCAGATAAGGTCTCATGTGTTTTGTCCTTCCTGTCCTTGAAGCATAATCTCCCCAGTCTCTGCCTCCCTGGTAGCTGGGATTACGGGCATGAAACACCATGTCAAGCTACTAACTGTGTTTTTTTCTTTACCAATTTTCACTGTGTGGCTTGTTATATAGCAATGGCCAGGCGGCGCCAGCCATCTGTCTGTGCCTGCAGCTGGGGGGTGGGGCTGCTCCTCCCAGCCCCTCTGGGTCCCGATACCACACAGTCATGGTTTGGACACAGGCAAACCCCACACACCAGTACATGCCATCAGCCCCCAGCAGGCTCCCTCCCCCATTTCCTGTGTTCTGGGGTCACCTACCTGACACTTAGCTCAGAGGGGAGCTGCCTATGCTCCGTGGTAAAGACACTGCCTGAGGGGAGGCCCCCTTCAGGGCCTGGGGGCCTGGAAGCCAGGGGCAGACAGCCGAGCCACAAGACAAAGGTGCTGGCCCTGGCCTGCCCGAACCCGCTGGCCCACCAGCACCCGTGGTCTGAAGGGGAAACGAGGCTGTGTGATGGCCACCACGAGGGGGAAACTTCCGTGCTATTGGTGGCCACTTTCTGAGCAATTGGCTGGGAGCTGAGCCACAGGAAACGCTACATAAAAACAGGTGACCAGGATCTGGAGGTGCAATCTCAACCCTGACCACCAGGAGGCAGTGACGGCCTACACATGATCTCCAAAGCCCCTAGCCGGGGCGCCATCCCCCAGTGCCCACCTACAAAGTTACCTTATTTATTATGGGAATTTCCTCTCAGAAGTCAAGCTGAGACTGAGGACCGAGCGAGGCTGCAGGACCCGCCAGGCGCGCCCGCGCACCGCCTGGCCAGCCGCCCCGCCCCCGCCCTTTGGTGGCTGAGAAGATGTCTGCCTGTTTCCGGTCTAAGAGCAATTTTGAGCAATGGCTTCCAGAATGGCTGCCTCCCCCAGATCCCCACTGGCCCCTCCCCTTCCCCTTCCCCCCCCACCCCAGGACCCTCTTCTCTTCTCTTCGGGGAGAGATCCTCACCGGGGGGCAGCTCCTCCCGCCCACCCAGCCCACCCAGCTGGCCGTGTTCCCGGCGGGCTCCAGAGATGGCGGGCCGGCCGGCCGGCCGGCGTGGAACCCCATCGGCGGCTCATGCTGGCACCTGGCTCCCGCTCTGCTCTCCGTCCCCACCACCTCTGCCCCTCACCACAGCACGGCAGCCTGGCTTCCTCCAGCCTCGGCGGCGGCGGCAGTTTGTCTGGCCAGCGGCGCACAGCCGCCGGGCGGCCATTTGGAGTGAGGCGAGCACACTGCCGCCTGTCGGCTGATCTTCCAACCTAGCCGAGACACCGCCAAACCCAAGTCCTGCTGGTTGGAAGCACCAGGGGGCCTCAGAGACGCGGTGCCGGGCATGGCCCCAGGTGGAGAACGTGGCTAGGCGCTCCTCGGACCTGGGGACCGCTGATCAAACTGGCCACTGGCTACAAAAAACCCGTGCTCTCAGCCCAAGGGTGTGATACCACCCTTCAGGATCACGAGACTCGGGGAAGCAGCCCGAGGGAGAGACACCCAAGAAAACAGTGCTGTTTACAACAGCACTTCACGTTAAACAGACTCAGACTCGTGAAGGGGGGAGACTAAGCATACAGCTATTGACTCAATTCATGGAATAGTGCAAACCACTAAAATTGAGAATGTAGAAACTGCAAAGGAAAGAGGGAATGTCTCGGTGCTGCCCTGAGGACACAGTCTGTGGGCGTCCGACACTTGGGTGAGCACCCCGTCCCCCAACAACAAGCAGGTGGCCACCATCCTTCTCCACGATGCTTTCAGTTACTTTAGACTGACTCAGGGTGTGTCCTGTGCTACTCAGAACTGCTTAACAAAGCTGTCTGGGCCAGGAGAGGAAGATGTCGATCCAAGAGCCGCTGTGTGTCCCTCAACTTTGGGGGGGGGGTGCTGAGCCCGAACTCCCCAGGTAGGGCCTTGGGGAAGTGAGGAGGGTGCAAGGGTGGTTCTGGTAACGGGGACCAGTGCCGTTTTCAGTGGGACCGGACGCCATGGTCTTCCTATCATGGCCACCCGGGGAGGAGAGGCTGCCAGGCCGAGGTGTTCTCATGGAGAAGACCCAGGCACCAGGAACCACGCATTCCTGTTGTTGGGGTCTCCCCGCCTGTGGCATTTCACCACAGAACCCCCCCCCCCCTTCTGTGCTGGTCACACCCAGGGCCCGAGAGTCTCAACCTTGCACCTTGCGGGGGGGGGGGGGTGGGGTGGCCTCGCGGCCCTGCTGATCACATGGCCCTGGGGGCGGAGCTAGCAGGCAAGGGCCGTCTGTGCCCGGGGATGGCAGTGTGGAGACGGCCAGGGGCCTGGGGCCAAGCCAGGCACCTGCTCACCAGCCCCGCTCAGCATGTCTGGCAAGAGGGTCAGCCCCCGCGTACTTCCAAGGACGCTCTCCGTAGCTGGTGGGCGTCGCTGTTCAGTTCACTTACTTGTCGCGCGTCCTCAGGTATCGGATGCCCATCTGCGGTGGCCAACTGGGCGCAGGCCATGGTGATGTCGTGGTCTCGGGAGGCATGGGCAAAGTGGGTCAGGCGCGTCAGGGTCTGCAGCTCCACCAGGGGGTCCGACCAGTCGCACTCGGAAGCCATCTTCACCACCTTCCAGCGGCCAGGGGCAGGCGAGAAGGGCGGTGTGTTGGGGTGGCCGCAGCCGCCAGCAAGCCGTGCTCCCACGAAGCCCATGGGCAGCAGTGGCCCCGGGGCCCCCCAGTGTCCTAACGTCCCTGACACATGGGGCCGTGGCGGGGGAGGGGTTGCACGCCCCGGGGCGAGACCCCAGGAAGAAACCACCCGGGGCGGGGGAGCTCTGGTGTGGGTGGGGCGCCCCAGCCCTGACCCCCGGGGTGAAGGCTCCCTGCCCACGGCCCGGCGTGCCTCCGGCACCCACCTGGGCCAGGGGGGGCACGGTGAAGTCCATGAGGCCCAGCCCGTTGCACGAGTACATCTCGATGGCCACGAGGACTCTGGTCATGCCGGTGATGTCCTCGTCGGTGCTCTGGAGGGCAGGAAAGACACCGAGATCGGCCCCCACCACGGGGAGAGAGACGGGAGCCCCCCCTCAGCCCTGTGCGGCGGGAGCTGGCCGGAGAAGGCACTGACGCGCCAGGCTATTTCTGGGAGTTGACTTCCGTATTATCCTCTCATATAACAAAGGAGCAGAGGCCTCAGGCATGAAGGGGGCATCTTCAGGCTGCTGGGGTGGGGCAGGCGTGAGGGGGGCCTCGGGCCCTGGCACGGAGGCCCGGCCTCTGCCCGTTCACAAGCCCTGCCCCTAATCCCATGAACCACCTGACTCCCCACCCCCCCCCCCCCCCGCACTGCTCCCTCCCGCAGCTCCCTCCCCTGCAGACCCCGCTGTGGCTCCGGGCTCAGTCTTGGAGAACCAGGGGCACTCTTGGCGCTTGCTCTTCCGGTCCCCACTCCGAGGCAGCGTGGGGCCCTGACGCCTTGCCAAGGAGGCCGCCCTGGGTGGGTGCGTGGGACTAGGTGTTGCGCCCCCACGAGGTCTGGGGCAGCCGGGAAGGCGCCTGCCCCCCAGAGGGTGGAGGAGGACCCAGGCCAGCGCCCAGGGCCCCCCCTCACCGGCTCCTCCGTGCCCAGCCGCTGCCCGATCTGCTGCTGCAGCAGCTGCTTGGCCTTCACCCAGGTGGCGATGACCTGCTGCCGCATGTTGATGGGGACCACCTCCTCGGGCACCGTCCCGTTCCCCAGGTTCAGCGCAAACTCGCAGACCTGCAACGGCAGGGCCACTCCCGTCCTGGGCTGCCGCGGGGCTCGGGGACTCATCGCCAGCACCCAGGATGCCGGTCACAAACCCCCCAAGCGCCAGCCAAGGTGCTGAGCAGGGTCTCCCACGCTCCTTGTGCGGTGCTCCCTCCCCGGTGCACGTGGGAAGAAGCAGGGCTCCGCACATGGGGCCCGGCCCCTCGTGTGTGCAACAGCAAGGGGTGCGGATGGGGCCCCAGGGCCCCAGAACCTCTTCACGCGCTGTGGGGACGAGAATCTCAGCACTGTGCCCCAGCACCCCTTACCCAGGGCGATCGTCACTGTGCCCCAGTACCCCTTACCCAGGGGCAATCATCACTGTGCCCCAGCACCCCTTACCCAGGGGCGATCATCACTGTGCCCCAGCACCCCTTATGTAGGGCGATCATCACTGTGCCCCAGCACCCCTTACCCAGGGGCGATCATCACTGTGCCCCAGCACCCCTTATGTAGGGGCGATCGTCACTATGCCCCAGCAACCCTTACCCAGGGGTGATCGTCACTGTGCCCCAGCACCCCTTACCCAGGGGCGATCATCACTGTGCCCCAGCACCCCTTATGTAGGGGCGATCGTCACTATGCCCCAGCAACCCTTACCCAGGGGTGATCATCACTGTGCCCCAGCACCCCTTACCCAGGGGCGATCATCACTGTGCCCCAGCACCCCTTATGTAGGGGTGATCATCACTGTGCCCCAGCCCCAGCGCGGCCAGCAAGACCCGGGGCTCGAACCCATCTGCTCCTCCCCCCTTGCCTCCCCCCACCCCAGGCCCAGGCCCACGCCATTCCAGCCCTCAGCCCACCCTGTCCCGGGGCTGGCCCGGCCTCACCACACAACGCCCAGGACCCGGGTGACCTGCCCTCCCCGCCCTGTCCCATCCCCAAGGCCCCCGGGGCGGCACCTCCAAGGCCGTTCTGATCTCAGAGGAGTCCAACGGAGCGTGAACCGCCACCGGACGCACAAACTTCTTGGACTTCTCGTGTGCATGGGTGGGAATCCAGTGGATGATGAGGCCTCGGGCCAGGGTGTTGCAGAGCATGGTGAGCATGACGGGGTCCCTGGAGGAGCCACTCCTGAGCACCCCGCAGCAAGAGGGCCTGTGGACCCCACCGCGCCCGCGAGGGGGAGCACCCTCCCACCACGCCCACAAAGGGAGCACCCCTCCCCACCGTGCCCACCGTGCCTGCAAGGGAGCACCTCTCCCCACCGCGCCCGCGAGGGGAAGCACCCCTCCCCACCGCGCCCGCGAGGGGAGCACCCCGCCCCACCGTGACCACCGTGCCTGCAAGGGAGCACCCCTCCCGACCAGGCCCACAGGGGGAGCACCCCTCCCCACCGCGCCTGCAAGGGGAGCACCCCTCCCCACCTTGCCCACCGTGCCTGCAAGGGAGTACCCCTCCTGACCAGGCCCACAGGGGGAGCACCCCTCCCCACCGCGCCCGCGAGGGGGAGTACCCCTCCCGACCAGGCCCACAGGGGGAGCACCCCTCCCCACCATGCCCGAGAGGGGGAGTACCCCTCCCGACCAGGCCCACAGGGGGAGCACCCCTCCCCACCGCGCCTGAGAGGGGGGAACAACCCTCCCCACCGTGCCCACGAGGGGGAGCAACCTTCCCCACCGCGCCCGCGAGGGGGAGCACCCCGCCCCACCGTGCCTGCAAGGGGAGCACCCCTCCCCACTGTGCCCACCGTGCCTGCAAGGGAGCACCTCTCCCGAACAGGCCCACAGGGGGAGCACCCCTTCCCACCGCGCCCGCGAGGGGGAGTACCCCTCCCGACCAGGCCCACAGGGGGAGCACCCCTTCCCACCGCGCCCGCGAGGGGAGTACCCCTCCCGACCAGGCCACGAGGGGAAGCACCCTCCCCACCATGCCTGTGAGGGTGAGCACCCCTCCCCACCGTGCCCGCAAAGGGAGCACCCCTCCCCACTGTGCCCATGATGGGGAGCAACCCTCCCCACCACGCCCACGAGGGGGAGCACCCCTCCCCCCACGCCTGTGAGGGTGAGCACCCCTCCCCACCGTGCCTGCAAGGGGAGCACCCCTCCCCACTGTGCCCACCGTGCCTGCAAGGGAGCACCTCTCCCGAACAGGCCCACAGGGGGAGCACCCCTTCCCACCACGCCCACGAGGGGGAGCACCCCTCCCCACCACGCCTGTGAGGGTGAGCACCCCTCCCCACCGTGCCCGCAAAGGGAGCACCCCTCCCCACTGCGCCCATGATGGGGAGCAACCCTCCCCACCACGCCTGTGAGGTGAGCACCCCTCCCCACCGTGCCTGCAAAGGGAGCACCCCTCCCCACTGTGCCACAAAAGGAGCACCCCTCCCCACCGTGCCTGCAAAGGGAGCACCCCTCCCCACTGTGCCACAAAAGGAGCACCCCTCCCCACCGTGCCTGCAAAGGGAGCATCCCCCCCACCGTGCCTGCAAAGGGAGCACCCCTCCCCACCGCGCCCATGAGGGGGAGCACCCCTCCCCACCGTGCCCGCAAAGGGAGCATCCCTCCCCACCGCGCCCGGGGAGGGGAGGTTCCAGCAGTTACTTAAGGCAGAGTCCCTTTTCCTTAGCACAGCACAGTGAGCACATGAGTGCACTCTGTCTGGGGTGTTTGTGTTTTAAGACCAGATCCTGCTATGTGGCTCAGGGTAACTTCAAACTTGGCCTCTCCACCTCCTAAGTTCTGGATGGCGGGCAGCTCCACAAGGCCCTGCTGCTCACCATTCTAGCCCCTACTTGGGGATGTGAGGTCAAACAATTAAATCCCCTTGTTCAGACTGAAAACCAACAAAAGACACATTAGAAGTTCATTTTTGATTCAACTTGGCATAGACTGAGTCCTAGTTAGAGCTGCATACGTATTGGTCTCTCCCAACTGCCCACGGATCTGGAGAAGAAGCCTCGGATCCATTCCGACCCTGCCTCTCCACAAAACCCAGGCTGAGAACAGGCAGTGTCTTCTCTCTCCTGCCAGCTCACCAGGAGGCCTGGCCTGGGACAGACCGTACTGAACTCCCGGGAGCAACAGGGAGCCCAGTGCGAGGCCAGGGCGGGCCTCCCTCCACCCACAGTGACCCCTGCCTGTGATAAGCGTGGCACCAACACCCACCCATTGTGGCCGGTGACCTTGATGGCACCCAGGAGGTGGGTCAGGGCGTCAACCAATTCCTTCTGCCTCCTAGCGGTGATGAGATGGTGGTTGTGGTTCAAGATGTAGACCGCAGCATTCTGCACAATCCAGGCCTCCCCATCTCCTGCCCGATGTCCGCAGAGCGCAGCCAGCTACTCATGGCATACTGTGACAAGCTTTCTATCCACGTTCTGCAAACACACCACCACCAGGCCTCAGCTTGGAGGCACGCCTCTCCAAGATGAGCCTTGGCATTAGTGCTGTGGGCTCTCCTGGAGGCCATCTGCCCTGTGCTGTCTACTGTGCAGCCCGGGATTCAGACAGTGCCTGGGGAGGTGCCCCCGGGCACTGCCCTGGCCACATCTGGGCTGGCTACTGCTCTGTGGCCATCCCTGCGTCTCCTCCTCCTCTGTGGCCATCCCTGCACTTCCTCCTCCTCTGTGGCCATCCCTGCGTCTCCTCCTCCTCTGTGGCCATCCCTGCGTCTCCTCTGCCTCTGTGGCCATCCCTGCGTCTCCTCTGCCTCTGTGGCCATCCCTGCACTTCCTCCTCCTCTGTGGCCATCCCTGCGTCTCCTCCTCCTCTGTGGCCATCCCTGCGTCTCCTCCGCCTCTGTGGCCATCCCTGCGTCTCCTCTGCCTCTGTGGCCATCCCTGCGTCTCCTCTGCCTCTGTGGCCATCCCTGCACTTCCTCCTCTGTGGCCATCCCTGCGTCTCCTCCTCCTCTGTGGCCATCCCTGCGTCTCCTCCTCCTCTGTGGCCATCCCTGCGTCTCCTCCTCCTCTGTGGCCATGCCTGCGTCTCCTCCTCCTCTGTGGCCATGCCTGCGTCTCCTCCTCCTCTGTGGCCATCCCTGCGTCTCCTCCTCCTCTGTGGCCATCCCTGCATTTCCTCCTCTGTGGCCGTCTCTGCGTTTTCTCCCCTGTACCAGGTCCTCCTCCTACTGAGACTCCTCCTTGTCCCTCAGCTCCGTCCATGGCCTGAGCTTTTGTCCTGTTACTCACCTCTTCTGAGGAGCTGCTGGCCCGAGGCCCTGCCAGGGCTACCCCCCCCCCCAACACCATCTACCTGGCAGCCACCCTAGCCACAGCTTCCTTGGCACCCTGGGGTGCGCCTGCCACCTTCTCCTCACACGCAGGCTCCAGGCCACTCTCCAGGTGGGACCAGGCACCGTCATGCAGTGTTTGAGGGTTTGGGGACAGATCTGCCCCAGGCCAGGCAAACGTTTTCTGTCAAGGGTCAGATACTAAGAACTGTAGACCTGGTGCGCTATTATAGTGTTTGTTGCATTACTTTTTCTGTTTTCTATTTTAATAATATGTGTTTGAATTATCAAAGCCAACTTTAGCTTGAGGGACGAGCACAGGAACAGCCAGGCCTCATGTGGAGGCCGCTGGCCAGGCACACCTGTAGGTGATCCATTCCGGGTTGCTGTCTGGGGGCTCGGGTTACATAGCCAGCTGGGTGCTGACTGGTGTCCTCCGGCGGAATCGCTGGGTCATTCAGCTCCACGCCTTCCGAACGCAGCAAGTGGACAGTGGCCTGCAGGATGGTGGGCAGAAGGAGGTGAGTCTGCCCACGAGGAGCCCACGCGGAGCCCACACGGAGCCCACGCGCCTTTCCTTGCGTCTTCCTTTGGAATGGCTAATACAAGGCAGAGAGGCCTACATGGTGAGCCCCAACTCCATGCTGTGGTCAACCCCTCCCTCCACTCACGGACTGTACCCCCACCACCAACCCCTCCCTCCCCCCAAGGCCTGTCCCCCCCCACCAACCCTTCCCTCCCCCCAAGGCCTGTCCCCCCACCACCAACCCCTCCCTCCCCCCAAGGCCTGTCCCCCCCCACCAACCCCTCCCTCCCCCCAAGGCCTGTCTCCTATCCACCAACCCCCTCCCTCCCCCCATGGCCTGTCCCCTATCCACCAACCCCTCCCTCCCCCCAAGGCCTGCCCCCCCCACCAACCCCTCCCTCCCCCCAAGGCCTGTCCCCCCCCCCACCAACCCCTCCCTCCCCCAAGGCCTGTCCTCTATCCTCCAACCCCTCCCTCCCCCCAAGGCCTGTCCCTTATCCACCAACCCCTCCCTCCCCCCAAGGCCTGTCCCTTATCCACCAACCCCTCCCTCCCCCCAAGGCCTGTCCCCTATCCACCAACCCTCCCTCCCCCCAAGGCCTGTCCCCTATCCACCAACCCCTCCCTCCCCCCAAGGCCTGTCCCGTATCCACCAACCCCTCCCTCCCCCAAGGCCTGTCCCCTATCCACCAACCCCTCCCTCCCCCCATGGCCTGTTCCCCCACCACCAACCCCTCCTCCCCCCATGGCCTGTCCCCTATCCACCAACCCCTCCTCCCCCCAAGGCCTGTCTCTTCATCACAGTGCTCCTGGTATCTCAGGAGTGAATGTCTCGGGAGAGGCTAATCTTGCAAGCACGGCCTGTGGCCGTCACCCCCCCTCCTTGCTGTCTCTGTTGTCCTGGACAGCCTCAGACACCTGTGCGGCAGCACCGAAGCCTCCACGCCTACCGTGGATGGACTGAGAGGCTGAGGGTCAGGCAGCCCTGGGTGGGTGACCCTTGTACTCACAGACCCTGTCTCCCTCATGGCTCTTTTGTATCAGCTCCAACCCTGATCTCCTGGGCACAGGGGTGGTCCGGTCATACCTGTGACCCGAGGGACTCCCGCTGGGTGAGACCCAAGCCTTGGCCTGGTGCCCTGGACTGAGCCCTGAGGAACAACCTCCAGTGGCTCCAAGAATCCAGAGGTGTCAAAGGTCACCCAGGTCCTCAGGGCTCCTCCTTTAGATACCACTCATTGGCTCCAACTTCCTCCTCCCTGGGAGGGGGTGAAGCCTGCTCCACTCAAGTGACTTTGGTCTCACAGGTCAGAAATTGTCTGTCTTTTTTCTGTCAATATGGAGACTTGAACTCAGGGACTTGCACTCTTGCTCCGTTTCTTCTCTCATAGCTAGCATTCTACCATGTGAGCCATGCCTCCACTTGCATGTTTTTGTTAGCTATTTGAGATAAGCATCTTGACATCTTGTCTGCCCTGTCTGGCCTTAATCTGAGACTCAGATCTGGGCCTCATCCGTAGCTAGGATTGCAGATGTGACCCATGGGTGCCCAGCTTAGAAATTATTTCTAACAAAAAATTTACATCATTCACTAATATCAACTCAAAGTGGATCAAAGACCTCAAGGTCAGACCCAAAAGTTTGAAACGACTGCAAGAGAGAGTAGGAGAAACATTAGAACTTATAGATAGAGGTAGAAGCTTCTTGAATAGAGTCCCAGGGGCACAACGGATAGGAGAGAGACTTAACAAGTGGGACTACATCAAAATAAAAAGTTTCTGCACAGCCAAGGACATAATTACTACACTAGAAGACAGTCAACAAACTGGGAAAAGATCTTTACCAGCAATATGTCAGACAAAGGCCTAATATATACAGTAAGGAGCTCAAGAAACTAGCCCCTCCCAAACCTAATAAACCAAATGGGCAAAGAAGCTAAGAGACTTTTCAGAAGAGGTAAGAATGGCAAAGAAACAGACGAGGATATGCCATCAACCTGGCCATAACGGATATGCAAGTCAAAACAACTGAGATTCCACCTCACCCCCAGTTAGACTGGCCCACATTGTGAATTCAAACAACAAATGTTGGTGGAGATGTGAGGAAAAAGGAACCCTACTCCACTGTTGGCGGGAACGAAAACTAACACAACGACTCTAGACGGCAGTCTGGAGGTTCCTCAAAAACTAAACACAGATCTTCCCCATGACCCAGCCATACCACCCCTGGGCCTCTACCCTGAACACCATGCGCCAGGACGCTATAAGGACACCTACATCCACGCGCATTGCCGCACTAGTCACAATAGCCCAGACATGAAAGCAGACCAGATGCCCCACCACAGATGAAAGGATCCAAAACATGTGGAACCCATACACGGTGGAATTTTACATAGCCATCAGAAAGAATAAAGTAATGTCATTCTCCGGGAAATGAATGGAACTCGACAAATCATGTCAAGTGAGGTAAGCCAAGCTCAGAGAGACAGCGCATGTTCTCTCTGATATGCAGAAATTAGATCTAAAATACATTGGGATATGATAAATTATACAGGATTCTAGAGACTCACACACAGAGAAACCAAAAGAGGATAGTCTTAGGAGAGAAACCAAAGGTGAAACAAACTCCAAGATATGGAAACCAGGGATCTTCTTTTTGCTGCTTTTTTATCTTTTACTTTTTATATTCTTATTTTTGATGATTCTTTTCTTTGCCGTATGTATGGTATATTCACGTGTATATCTTCGGGAGGGTGGGGGGAGGGTACAAAATTTGGGGAGAAAAGGGTGAATATTTCAGCAGTGGAGCTCACTGGACATAGGTGAAAGCAAACTATACAACTGGAGGGTGGAGCTGGGAGGGAGGGACTGCGAGAGAGTGAGGGAAGAGAAGACACTGCAGGAAAGGAAATGTACTCATTACCCGACACATGTGAGTGTAATCCCTGTGTACAACAGCTCTATAACAACAACAAAGTAAATTGATTTAAAAATTTATATCAACACACATCATGTTTCATGTTGATGGATTTTTCTCCTCAGAAATCTTCCAATTACAGTTTTGCTTGGGAAGCAAAATGTAAGGCTCTAGGATAAATGTTTGTGAAGTGTTCATGGTGACACGGATGGTGTGGGAACTGAATCTGCCACCAGCAACTGCCCTAGCCCTGCAGATACAAGAACACTCCTCTCAGCATGGGTGAAGCCCACCTCCTCTCTGTGACCCCCAGCCTCTGTCCATAAACCGCAAACCTCCCATCCGTGAACCCCGCCTCCGCATCCATGAACCCTACCTCCCACCCATGAACCCAACCTCCCCATCCATGAACCCCACCTCCCATGCATGAACCCCACCTCCCATCCATGAACCCCGCCTACCCATCCATGAACCCCGCCTACCCATCCATGAACCCCGCCTCCCATCCATGAACCCCACCTCCCACCCATGACACTAACCGCCTCTCATTGAATCCCAATCTACCCACCAATGAACCCCGCCTCCCATCCATGAACCCCACCTCTCATCCATGAACCCCACCTCCTCATCCATGAACCCCACCTCCCATCCATGAACCCAACCTCCCACCCATGGATCCCACCTTCTCTCATTGAACCCCACCTCACATCCATGAACCCCACCTTCCCATCCATGGAACCCGCCTCCCCATCCATGGACCCCACCCACGGACGTACCTCAGCATTGATGAACCCCACCTCCGCGAACTTTCTCAGCAGGTCCTGGGAAATTTGCCTCTGGGGACTCACGTCAGCCTGGCCCAAGATGTCGTGCATGGAGCTGTCCGTGCCTCTTTTCCTCCGTCCTGCGGAGCAGCAATTGGGAAGATCATGCTTCTCTCTTCTCCTTTTGGCAGCACTAGGGTTTGAACTCAGGGCCTCACACTTGCTAGGCAGGAGCCCTGCCATTTGAGCTCCTCCATCAGCCCTCCGTGCATTGACTATTAAAGTCTGAGCCAGCCTAGACTCCCATCCTATTTGTGCTTCTCTAAGCAGCCAGGACGATAGTGTGTGAACAGCCACCCCGAGCCATGGAGTCTTGGAAACGTTTTGCCCTGCTTGGCCTTGAACTGAGAGCTCCCTCTCTCCAAGCCTCAAACAGCTACAACGACAGGCTTGAGCCACTCTACGTGGCCATCAAGATGACCTCTTTTCAAGCCCACAAAAACCAAGAATTCCTGGCCCAGCGCTGTGCGGATGGACTCAGAAGGACAGCGTGAGGCCCTCAGATGTGATCATGGTTGGAGCGTAGTAAGCTGGCAGCCCAGGGCCAAAGCAGCACAGCAGTGGGTAGCAATGGTGAGAAACAGTGGTGACTGCTGTCGTCATGGTCACTGTGGCCTGCTATTTGGAGTCACCTACAAGTGCCATGGAGGGTCAGCCTTCTGAGCTGGGCCCAGGGCCCCAAAGATCCCCAGGCCCAGAGTGCCCACGCCCCTTTGATAAAACGCCACAGGATCTGCACAGCCTCCCCTTCCTGAGGTGAACACGGTGTTGGTGTGTAATCCTGATTTCCACTAGAGGGGGCTCTGAAGCCAAGTGCAAGGCCAGAGGCCCTGCCCGCTAGGGCAGGTCAGGGTCAGTCCCGACCTCTGCTGGGGGCCGCAGGCGTGGGGGTGACACAGGCTCTGCTGGGTGCCCTTCTGCAGAGCAGACCTCAGGGGGCCACAGCCCCCACAGACTCTCAGAGCTGCAAGAAACCCCCAAGGGTGGGACCCTGAGGCCCAGCCTGCCCCTCCCTGGGGGCCAGCGGGACCCCCAAAGCCCAGCCTGCCCTCCCGGGGGGCCAGCGGGACCCCCAAAGCCCAGCCTGCCCTCCCGGGGGGACAGTGGGACCCCCAAAGCCCAGCCTGCCCCTCCCTGGGGGCCAGTGGGACCCCCAAAGCCCAGCCTGCCCTCCCTGGGGGCCAGTGGGACTTCGAGGCCCAGCCTGCCCATCTCTGGGGGCCAGTGGGACCCCCCCCCCCAAAGCCCAGCCTGCCCTCCAGGGGGGCCAGTGGGACCCCCCCCAAAGCCCAGCCTGCCCCTCCCTGGGGGACAGTGGGACCCCCAAAGCCCAGCCTGCCCCTCCCTGGGGGCCAGTGGGACCCCCAAAGCCCAGCCTGCCTTCCCTGAGGGCCAGTGGGACCCCCAAAGCCCAGCCTGCCTTCCCTGAGGGCCAGTGGGACCCCAAAGCCCAGCCTGCCTTCCCTGAGGGCCAGTGGGACCCCCAAAGCCCAGCCTGCCCCTCCCTGGGAGACAGTGGGACCCCCAAAGCCCAGCCTGCCTTCCCTGAGGGCCAGTGGGACCCCCAAAGCCCAGCCTGCCCTTCCCTGGGGGCCAGTGGAACCCCCAAAGCCCAGCCTGCCCTTCCCTGGGGGCCAGTGGAACCCCCAAAGCCCAGCCTGCCCTTCCCTGGGGGCCAGTGGAACCCCCAAAGCCCAGCCTGCCCTTCCCTGGGGGCCAGTGGGACTCCGAGGCCCTGCTTTCCCCTCCCCGGGGGCCAGTGAGACTCTGGGGCCCAGCCTGACCCTCCCCGGGGGCCAGTGAGACCTGGGGGCCAGGGTGGGGAGTCCAACCTCGCCTCAGCTTCATCGGCTTCCGGGACTTCATATTGTCGTAGAGGAGGCAGAAGCGGCAGGCAGCCCGGCAAACATCCCACACGCCCTGCTTCCGAGAAACTTTGGCCAAGTCTGTCCAGATCTGAATTCTGCTCACCACAATCCACACAGGAGGAAAGCAAGCAGAGGAGAAATCAGAAAGCAGCTACAGGACTGCATGGAAGGAACAACAACGGCAGGGCAGGCTGACGGTTCCCGAGAGCGACCTTGGACACAGTGCTGCTGTCCTGGGGCTGAGGTGGGAAAGCCTGGTGGGTGGGGTGGGCACAGACGGCAAGGCTGGGTGGTGCCCAGGGTCAGGGCCTGGTGCTCAGGGCTGGGTGGTCCTCAGGGTCAGGGCTCAGTGCTCAGGGCTGGGTGGTCCTCAGGGTCAGGGCTCAGTGCTCAGGGCTGGGTGATCCCCATGGTCAGGGCTCAGTGCTCAGGGCTGGGTGGTCCCTCAGGTCAGGGCTCAGTGCTCAGGGCTGGGTGGTCCCTCAGGTCAGGGCTCAGTGCTCAGGGCTGGGTGATCCCCAAGGTCAGGGCTCAGTGCTCAGGGCTGGGTGGTCCTCAGGTCAGGGCTCAGTGCTCAGGGCTGGGTGGTCCTCAGGGTCAGGGCCTGGTGCTCAGGGCTGGGTGGTCCTCAGGGTCAGGGCCTGGTGCTCAGGGCTGGGTGATCCCTAGCTCAGGGCTCAGTGCTCAGGGCTGGGTGGTCCTCAGGGTCAGGGCTCAGTGCTCAGGGCTGGGTGGTCCTCATGGTCAGGGCTCAGTGCTCAGGGCTGGGTGGTCCTCAGGGTCAGGGCTCAGTGCTCAGGGCTGGGTGATCCCCAGGGTCAGGGCTCAGTGCTCAGGGCTGGGTGGTCCTCAGGGTCAGGGCCTGGTGCTCAGGGCTGGGTGGTCCTCAGGGTCAGGGCTCAGTGCTCAGGGCTGGGTGGTCCTCAGGGTCAGGGCCTGGTGCTCAGGGCTGGGTGGTCCTCAGGGTCAGGGCTCAGTGCTCAGGGCTGGGTGATCCCCATGGTCAGGGCTCAGTGCTCAGGGCTGGGTGGTCCTCAGGGTCAGGGCTCAGTGCTCAGGGCTGGGTGGTCCTCAGGGTCAGGGCTCAGTGCTCAGAGCTGGGTGATCCCCATGGTCAGGGCTCAGTGCTCAGGGCTGGGTGGTCCCTCAGGTCAGGGCTCAGTGCTCAGGGCTGGGTGGTCCTCAGGGTCAGGGCCTGGTGCTCAGGGCTGGGTGGTCCTCAGGGTCAGGGCTCAGTGCTCAGGGCTGGGTGATCCCCATGGTCAGGGCTCAGTGCTCAGGGCTGGGTGGTCCTCAGGGTCAGGGCTCAGTGCTCAGGGCTGGGTGGTCCTCAGGGTCAGGGCTCAGTGCTCAGAGCTGGGTGATCCCCATGGTCAGGGCTCAGTGCTCAGGGCTGGGTGGTCCCTCAGGTCAGGGCTCAGTGCTCAGGGCTGGGTGGTCCCTCAGGTCAGGGCTCAGTGCTCAGGGCTGGGTGTCCCCAGGGTCAGGGCTCAGTGCTCAGGGCTGGGTGGTCCTCAGGTCAGGGCTCAGTGCTCAGGGCTGGGTGGTCCTCAGGGTCAGGGCTCAGTGCTCAGGGCTGGGTGGTCCTCAGGGTCAGGGCCTGGTGCTCAGGGCTGGGTGGTCCTCAGGGTCAGGGCTCAGTGCTCAGGGCTGGGTGGTCCTCAGGGTCAGGGCCTGGTGCTCAGGGCTGGGTGGTCCTCAGGGTCAGGGCTCAGTGCTCAGGGCTGGGTGGTCCTCAGGGTCAGGGCTCAGTGCTCAGGGCTGGGTGGTCCTCAGGGTCAGGGCTCAGTGCTCAGGGCTGGGTGATCCCCATGGTCAGGGCTCAGTGCTCAGGGCTGGGTGGTCCTCAGGGTCAGGGCTCAGTGCTCAGGGCTGGGTGGTCCTCAGGGTCAGGGCTGGTGCTCAGGGCTGGGTGGTCCCTCAGGGTCAGGGCTCAGTGCTCAGGACTGGGTGGTCCTCAGGGTCAGGGCTCAGTGCTCATGGCTGGGTGATCCCCATGGTCAGGGCTCAGTGCTCAGGGCTGGGTGGTCCTCAGGGTCAGGGCTCAGTGCTCAGGGCTGGGTGGTCCCTCAGGTCAGGGCTCAGTGCTCAGGGCTGGGTGGTCCTCGGGTCAGGGCTCAGTGCTCAGGGCTGGGTGGTCCCCCGGGTCGGGGCCAGTGCTCAGGGCTGGGTGGTCCTCCGGTCAGGGCTCAGTGCTCAGGGCTAGGTGATCCCCTCAGGGTCAGGGCTCAGTGCTCAGGGCTGGGTGGTCCCCCGGGTCGGGGCTCAGTGCTCAGGGCTGGGTGGTCCTCAGGGTCAGGGCTCAGTGCTCAGGGCTGGGTGGTCCCCCGGGTCAGGGCCTGGTGCTCAGGGCTGGGTGGTCCTCAGCGTCAGGGCCTGGTGCTCAGGGCTGGGTGTCCCCCGGGCCAGGGCTCAGTGCTCTGGGCTGGGTGATCCCTAGCTCACGGCTCAGTGCTCAGGGCTGGGTGATCCCTAGCTCATGGCTCAGTGCTCAGGGCTGGGTGATCCCTAGCTCACGGCTCAGTGCTCAGGGCTGGGTGGTCCTCAGGGTCAGGGCTCAGTGCTCAGGGCTGGGTGGTCCTCAGGGTCAGGGCCTGGTGCTCAGGGCTGGGTGGTCCTCAGGGTCAGGGCTCAGTGCTCAGGGCTGGGTGGTCCCCCGGGTCGGGGCTCAGTGCTCAGGGCTAGGTGGTCCCCCGGGTCAGGGCTCAGTGCTCAGGGCTGGGTGGTGCCCAGGGTCAGGGCTCAGTGCTCAGGGCTGGGTGGTCCTCAGGGTCAGGGCTCAGTGCTCAGGGCTGGGTGGTCCCCCGGGTCAGGGCCTGGTGCTCAGGGCTGGGTGGTCCTCAGGGTCAGGGCCTGGTGCTCAGGGCTGGGTGATCCCTAGCTCACGGCTCAGTGCTCAGGGCTGGGTGGTCCCCTGGGTCGGGGCTCAGTGCTCAGGGCTGGGTGGTCCCCCGGGTCGGGGCCAGGTGCTCAGGGCTGGGTGGTCCTCAGGTCTGGTGTCAGTGGCTTTGTCCCCTCCTCCTGAGGAAGAGGCCCCTCCCAGCTCCCTTCCCAGGTAAGGTGTGGTGCCGCAGGCGCCTGGTTGGGGATTCTACGGCCTGGAAAGTGGCGCTGCGTGTGTCTGGGGAGAGCCACTGTCGCCCTCACGGGCTCAGGTCCTGATGGGCATGAAGAACCAACTCGGTGCGGACACAGCGGCAGGACCCCAGGGCTCCCAATGGGCAGGCTCTTGGGCTTGTCCTCTGCAGAGAAGCCACAGTCCCTCTCACCTCTCCTTGTCGTTCTCATTTCCCAGACGCCGCAGGTGCCCAACCGCCTTGTCCACGCTGATGATGTGGTGCCGGGCCTTCGCACACAGGCTGGAAAACCGGCCCTTGATTTTCCCAGTGGAAACTGAAAGCAGAAACAACGTACACCAGAGGACCTGGGGTGGGAGGGCCTCTGTCCCGGGAGGTGGGCACGTCCCCGAGGCGTGAGTGGCGCCCAGGGCCTGTGTCGTTGGGCAGTGATCAGAGTGAGCTGGTGAGGTGTGGCACCCTGGCCTGCCGCGTCCCTGTACCGACGCCGGCACCTCCTGGCTCCCACCACCTCACAGAGCAGCCCGGCATCTTCCCATCACAAGCACCAGGCTCTGACTTGTCTCTCGCTGCCCCTGGCAACACCCATCACCATCTGCAGACTCAGTCTCGCCTGCTGAACCCGCTGCTCCTGTTTTCTAGATAGAGAACAAGCTCCCAGAGCTCTCCCCCTCACCAAGGGCCAGCAGCCTGGTGCCGCTGCTGTGGACAGAGGGCCCAGGCCAGCCTCACGCCCTCCTCTCGGTCCCAGGCAGCACCAGTGTTCACTGCTGACCAGCTCCGAGAGCCCCTCTGGGAGCCCCGACCTTGCTGGGCTCCAGCGTCTACAGGGTGCAGATCCACCATGCGTCGGCACCTCTACGATCACCTGCAGGGCACAGGGGATGTAAGGCCCTGCCTCTTGACTAAAATAAGGAAAAATATATGCATCGTGCATCGGGGTGATGCCAACAGATCTACAGGGGATCCTCTGGCACCTTAGGATGAAAGGACCAAGGAGGTGACACAGCACAACGGGCCCAGCCCTCCCGGGCTGCCACCATGGCATGAGCCTTCCAGGAGCAGGGAGGGGTTGCGGGGACCCATCCACCTCCCTCCCACCCCCCCCCCCCACCCCGCTCCTTGCCCTCAGCCGGATCTATGACATGGACTGAGGCTGCTCTGTTTCAGACCATCCACATATGAGGTCAGAGACGAGCTAGAGGAGATGACACCCCGGCTCGGTGCAGCCCCATCCCACCGCCCCAGCTGCTGGCTTGTCCTGGACAGCCGGGCTCCAAAGCCACAGGCAAGGGATGGTGTGGCCCTCGATTCCATGCCAGCACTTCTTTAGAACCTCCCTGGAAAAATGTATATGGCCTAGGTGAGCAGGTGTGCAATGGTCTGGGTGAGTGGGTGTGCGATGAGCTAGGTGAGCGGGTGTGTGATAGTCTGGGTGAGTGGGCACACAATGACCTGTGTAAGCAAGTATACAATGGCCTGGGTGAGTGGGTATACGATGGATTGGGTGGAGTGGGTGAGTAATGACCTGGGTAAGTAGTTATGCAATGACCTGGGCATAAGTGTGCAATGAGGTAGGTGAGCAAGTGTGCAATGCTCTGGATGGGTGGGTGCGCTATGAGGTAGGTGAGTGTGCAATGGTCTGGGTGGGTGTGCAATGGTCTGGGTGAGCAGATGAGCAATGGTCTGGGTGGATGTGCAATGGTCTTGGTGAGTGAGTGTGCTGGTGAATGGTACTGGTGAATGGGTGTGTAATGGTCCTGGTGAATGGGTGTGCAATGGCCTGGGTGAGTGGGTGTGCAATGGTCTTGGTGAATGGGTATGCAATGAGGTAGATGAGTGTGCAATGGTCTGGGTGTGTGTGTGTGTGATGGTCTGGGTGTGCAATGGTCTGGGTGGGTGTGCAATGGTACTGATGAATGGGTGTGCAATGGTCTGGGTGATTGGGTGTGCAATGGTCTTGGTGAATGGGTGTGCAATGAGGTAGGTGAGTGTGCAATGGTCTGGGTGGGTGTGCAATGGTCTGGGTAAGTGGGTGTGCGATGAGCTAGGTGAGCGGGTGTGTGATAGTCTGGGTGGGTGTGCAATGGTCTGGGTGAGTGACTGTGCAATGGTCTGGGTGAGCAGATGTGCAATGGTCTGGATGGGTGGGTATTCAATGATATGGGTGAGTGTGCAATGGTCCGGGTGGATGTTCAATGAGGTGGGTGAGTGTGCAATGGTCTGGGTGAGCGGATGTGCAATGGTCTGGGTGGGTGGGTATTCAATGATATTGGTGAATGTGCAATGGTTTGGGTGAGTGGGTGTGCAATGATCTGGGTGGGTGTTCAATGAGATGGGTGAGTGTGCAATCGTTTGGGTGAGTGGGTGTGCAATGGTCCGGGTGGGTGTTCAATGAGGTGGGTGAGTGTGCAATGGTCTGAGTGGGTGGGTGTGCAATGGTCTGGGTGGGTGTGCAATGGTCTGGGTGGGTGGGTGTGCAATGGTCTTGGTGAATGGGTGTACAATGAGGTAGGTGAGTGTGCAATGGTCTGGGTGGGTGTGCAATGGTCTGGGTAAGTGGGTGTGCAATGGTCTGGGTGGGTGTGCAATGGTCTGGGTGAATGAGTGTGCAATGGTCTGGGTGGGTGAGTGTGCAATGGTCCGGGTGGGTGTGCAATGGTCTGGGTGAGTGGGTGTGCAATGGTCTGGGTGGGTGAGTGTGCAATGGTCTGGGTGGGTGAGTGTGCAATGGTCTGGGTGAATGGGTGTGCAATGGTCTGGGACAGAGCGGAGCACTTAGATGATCCAGGCGATAACCACCTTGGATGGGAAGCCCAAGGCCGTGCCGTGGCTGAACCCCATCTTGAGAGTGGCTATGCTTCCAGGCCCTCAGCCAGCAGCCTTACTTGGGAGGAGGTGGAGTCTGGAGAGGAAAGGCTGACGAGGGAAGGGCAGGCTCAAGACAGCACCAGTGCACAGAGGCTCTGGAGCTGAGGAGGCTCCTCTGAGGGCACCGGGCACTGCTCACCTCTTGCCTCGTTCTCGCTGTCCAGCACAATCTGGAAGGTGTCGGGGGCGAGGGCCAGCCCTGCATTCACCAGGAGTGCCCGCTTCTTCCTCACACTGTCTTTTGGGATGGCTTTTTTTGCCTGCAGAAAGAAGTTTTGATATGGGGAGCAAGCTGTGTACAGTGGCTCTTCCAGGGACCTGTGAGAACTCTGAGCCTTTGACTTTTGGAGGAGGGGCTGTGGCTCCTCCTCGGCAGGCACAACAGTTAACTGTGGGCCTCCTGGTGGGTGGGTCCTTCCAGATCCCTTCTCAGTCCTAGCCTTGCAGCCTAGCCTGCTCCTTGTTCTTGAGGTGCCTGTACTCCAGAGTCCCCTTGGCCTCGTTCTTGGTCTACAAAGGCTCCCTGGTCCTCTTTGGCCTTGTTCGTGGATCTGCATGGCCCCCAGGTGCCCCTTGGTCTGGCTCTTGGGTCTGCATGGCTCCCTGGTCCTCCTTGGATTTGTTTTCGGGTCTGAATGGCCCCCGGGTCCCTCTTGGCCCTGTTCTTGGGTCTGCATGGCCCCCGGGTTCTCCTTGGCCCTGTTCTTGGGTCTGCATGGCCCTCAAGTCCCCCTTGGCCCTGTTCTTGGGTCTGCATGGCCCCCGGGTCCCCCTTGGCCCTGTTCTTGGGTCTGCATGGCCCCCGGGTTCTCCTTGGCCTTGTTCTTGGGTCTGCATGGCCCCTGGGTCCCCCTTGGCCCTGTTCTTGGGTCTGCATGGCCCCCGGGTTCTCCTTGGCTGATTCTTGGGTCTGCATGGCCCTCAAGTCCCCCTTGGCCTTGTTCTTGGATCTGAATGGCTCCTGGGCCCCCCTTGGCCCTGTTCTTGGGTCTGCCTGGCCCCCAGGTGCCCCTTGGCCTGATTCTGGGGTCTGCAACCCTGGGGATGAGCCCTGACCTGCTGGATGGCCATATTGGCCTTGTCCTCGGCACGCTCAGGGGACTGGTACAGCATGGTGCAAAGGTGTATCCGGTTGAAGCCCATCCTGATCTTGTCCTGGTAGAGGCCCATGGTGTCCAGGGAGGAGGCCTTGCGCAGGTGCTCCATGGCAGTCTCCAGCTGGTCTGCGTCCTCCTCGATGTGCCCCAGCTCCATGTGGACTTGGCAGCGCAGCAGGGTCATCAGACTGGGGTGGAGACAGGTGTTAGCAGGCCCTCGGGGGCGCACCAGGCATGCGCTGTGACCAGCAGCCCTCCTGAGGGTGGCACCCAGTGCCTTCCTGCTTGCTAGCCTCCTTCTTGTCATCGCCCTGCCTTGAGGGGCCACAAGTTGGGGGAGAGGGGCAGAGATGGTCTCTGCAGACCACTGGAACACACAGAGCCCACCCTGCAGGATCCCTGGGCCCTGGGTTTGGGCTGAAAAGCAGCGAGTGGGCCTGGGCCATCGTGGACCATCTAGCTGCTGTGGAAGGCCCTCAACATCCTCGCCACGAGGGAGCAGTGCAGCCCTTTCCCCCCACCTCCGGCCAAGAGCCCCATCCGTGTTCAGGGCAGAGGAGCCAGCTAGGGTGGATGTGCAGCTCGCGTGCAGCCCGTGCACAGCACAGAGCAGCAGCAGGGGTGTGGAGCGTGAACCCTAACACCACCCCATGCAGCTGCCCCCCGCCCCTGCCCCCAGAGCTGAGGGCCCAGAGGTGGCTGGGGTGTGGGTCACAGCCAGAGAGGGGCCGAGGGGAGGAAGGACAGAACGCCCCCATCTGCGTCGCTAGTTGTGACAGCTACCAGACAAAAACCAGGGCACAGAAGAAGGCAGGCTCTGCACTCAGGGAGGGGCCCGTGTGCTAGGAGCCCCTGAGCAATTCCCCACGGAAGAGGATGAAGAGGCTCGACACCCAACGCCCTGGCAGCTCTGTTGTTGAATTCTACCCAATGTCGAAGGGAAAAACCACAAGTAGACCACGAACGTTGGAAAATGATTTCGGAAAGACGTGTTACAGCTCATTTTATAGAGGCAGCACGGCCTTGGTGTCAAGCCTGACGGAGAAGGGAGCTTTGCGGCAGGCATGTTGTGCAGGGAGACAGGTGAGCGTGCTAAGAGGGTGGAAGATGCTCACCCCGGGTCTGAGGGAGATGAGGAGCATCCACCGCCAGACACAGACGCGCCCTCCCAGGGGAGGCTACACTCTCCCAGGACACGGAGCGTGGGGACTCGTGGGGCCCGGGGCGCAGGGACCCCGCCCAGCAGGTCCCACGGCAACTGCAGGCCCGGAGCAGATGCCCACCCCAGGGGCCTACGACCACGGGAGGAGAGGACCCCAGGCCGGCCGTGTGAGCCCGGGGGCTCCGGGGATGCTGTGCGGGCCGCAGATGACGCTCAGGGCGGCGGCTCCGCCCCTCCCTCCCCGGCCACGGGCCCCTGGGAACAGCGCGAGGTCGGCGCGCCCCACCTGTCCACCTTCTCTAGGATCTCGGCGACGTTGGTGAGCGGCTTCCGGAGGTGGTGCCGCAGGCTGTGCTGCAGCAGGGGCAGGCAGACGTTCCACTGGGTGGTGCAGACCACCTGGATGACCTGGGGGTCCCCCAGGCGGATGGCGTGCTGCAGCAGGAAGTCCAGCCTCTTGATGATGCTCAGCTGGTCCTGCGGGGGACAGCGAGGCTGGATGCCAGGGCCGAGCGCGCGTGTGCTGGGGCCTGGACGGCGGGCAGGGGCAGGTGCACGCCCACAGGGCCCGCACGCGTCAGACCAGATCCCTGGTCTCCTGGGCAAGGTCCGAGCTAGCCTGCATGGCGGGGAACAGATGCTTTCCAGGACACCTGCCCAACGGCTTGAATGTGTCTCTCCCGTGAGAACAGACAGTCTCTCTTTCTTAATCTTGTCTAACTGGGGCCTTCTCCTTGTGTTATTACCCAGGTAACAACCACTCTGGTTTGTGCTTTGTGCCCTTCTCAATAGAGAGGCTGTGGGCTGGGTGTCAGGACCTGGACAGGCTCGCCATGCTCCAGGCCTTCCCTAGATGAACGCCCAACGCGCCCCCCCTCTGCTTCTCCCTCTCGCTGCTTGTGAGCCCCAGGGTGGAGCTCACGCTGGGGATTCATGGCCTGTCTGGACAGACCAGGAGTCTGTCAAAGCCTGCAGACCAAAGCCAGGGCCCCTTCAGAGTCCTTGTGAGCAGAGGTGTGGTGGACACGACCACGCAATCCACAGCCAGCCTCAGTTGCAGCCTGTGCGCTTCATAAACCAAGCCCAAGTTTGGCCCACTGCCTGCCAGGCTGCAGCACAGGTAGCCCCAGCCCTCAGTGGTCACCCTGGCGGAGTCAGCCCGGAGTAGGTGGACCCAGGCAAACCCACCAGGGGATGGCAGATGCCCAGAAGAGAGCAAGCTGGGTGTGGGCCGGCCCCTGCCTCCTGTGCGGGGGACCTGCGGGACAGCTGCCCTGGCTGCAGCAGCAGCTGGCAGCAGCAGTGGCTTGGGGGTCTGGTGCCAACCCCCAGCCATCTCAGGAAAGCAGCCTCCGCCCACCTCAGAGCTGCCAGGCACTCTCCGTTCCCACAGCCTTGCCTTTCCTTTTGTGGACTGCCAAATTCTTATCGAAGAAGAGTCTACAGGGATTTCTAGACCCACTTTCACCAGCGCTTGCAATTTCATACCCTGTCTTTAACCTAGTCTCCCCAAGGAGGCTGTGTGTTCAGAGACAGCCGCAGGCCCCCTGAGCAGCGCTATGTCTAGCCGGGGCGGGGCAGCAGGAGCCCCCCCCCTCCACCAGCCCAGGGGCCCTGTGCCTCACAGAGGGCTCCCTCTCAACATGAGCCAGGCTGGCCAAGGTCACCCAAGAGCAAGCAAGTGTTGCCAGGGGTAGGGAGGGACCGGGAAGGGTGGAAGGCTCTGGTCAGTCTGCAGGAGGATGAGCCCGACCTACTAAGAAAACACAGTGGCCTTGGAGCCGTCAGAGACCTCCTGAGGCCCTGTGACCCAGGCCTCTGCCCGGGGACCGGGTCTCACCCGCTCCCACAGCCCCTGTCCTGGGCACCAGCGCGCCAGGCCACATCCAGCAGCAGGGCCAAGGCTCTATTGGCGACACATTCAGCCTGTCATCAATGCAGTACTCCCCCGCCCCCCCCCCCCCCGCAAGCAGGCCGCAGGGCAACTGCAGAGCAGTGCCCCGCACACAGAGACTCTTGCGTCTGCGGCTTTACCTCAATAGCTCCTCGCATGTAGAGTTTAACTCTGCTTTCGATGATCAGAGCCTCGAATTCGCATTCTAGACATTCGATTTCAATTGGCTTCCCAGAGTCCTGTGGATGCAAGGAGGAGACTTGTCATGAAAGCCACCACGCGTCCATTGACACAAGGACCACATAAACCATGGTGGTGCACGAGGCAGAAGTTCAAGAGAGAGAGAAAAGACACTTAGGAGCATTGCTCAAGGTTTCCAAAAGACGCAAAAGACTTCAGTGAGAAAGCTAATTTGTAGTTACTGTTTTACCTTTTCAATAGGAGGGGAAAGCCCGTTGATTGCCATGGACCTTGAAGTTTTAAATAATTTAAACGACTCAGATAAAGTCCTTCTAGCAATTTTGCCAGCATGTCTCCTTTTAATTCCTGCCTGGGGCCCTGGGGGCTGTGGAACTAAGCCTGGAGTCCTTCAGCTCCTGCCACCCCCCCTCCCCCGATAAGGGAGTGGCAGGGAGGGCCCCAGCTCAACACCAACACCAAGGACTCCTGGAGCAGACCTGATGTCCAGCCATCGCGAGGGCCACCCAGGAAGACGGGCCCCGCTCGCACTCTGACCCAGTGTGAGGCACCCCTGGGCCCCGCCACAGGCTGCCTGCATTTATCAACACAACCCCTTTCATCCACCTTTCAACCAGAAGTTTTCACCTAATGATAGTTTTTTTTTTGGGGGGGGTGAGTCTTTTTTTAAATAGCTTCATTAAAATATACATTACATACAGCAAAATATAACATTTTCTTTCTTTGTTTCTAAATTCCTTTGCTTGTGCTGGGGCTTGAACTCAGGGCCTGGGCACTGTTCCAGGCCTCCCCTGAGCCACTGTCCATCCCTGCCCACGTGTTATCTGATGGCCAGGGTAGAGACAGTTTCATTTCCATGGAAACAATACGTTCGTTCACACTCAGATGGTCTAGTGGTCTCCCTCTTGCCGAGTGCACTGCTTCTTGTGTGTCAAGCCCCCGTGCTGGCCTGCAGCAGATTCTGCAGGCCTGTTGGTATTCCGCCCCCCCCCCAACATGCGGGACTGGGCACATTGCGGGTGGCCAGTGAGCACAGCAGAAAGAGGGCTGCAGCCTTCGAGACCTCTCCACCCCTGC
This sequence comes from Perognathus longimembris pacificus, assembly GCF_023159225.1. Classification (NCBI taxonomy): domain Eukaryota; kingdom Metazoa; phylum Chordata; class Mammalia; order Rodentia; family Heteromyidae; genus Perognathus; species Perognathus longimembris. Next base: position 648,388 of record NC_063162.1, on the reverse strand, counting down.
TCAGAGCAGCACGCGGCACTCCAAGGAGCCTCTCGTGGCTTCCTAAGCTACAGGCAAGGCAAGCGAGCGCTCTGAATACTTGGGGTGCAAGCTCTCAAATGTCCTCTGGAGAGCAGTGTTGTTTGTGTAGGTGAGATTCTTCACAGGGAGGCCCAGATCTGATGACATGCGCTTGTAATTGCAGCAACAGAGAAGGGCAGCCTGGACAGCGAGAACTGGACCTTCTCAAAGACAACCCAAAAAGCCAAAGGGCTGGGGGTATGGTTCAAGTCGTAGAGAGCCTGCCTAGCAAACCTGAAGCCTTGAGTTCAAAGCTCGGCACTGAACGTAACCTTCTGCGATACGCAGAAGTTAAATAGGAATGAAGTGTCCAGTTACCAAGGCTAGAGAGCTAGTGATACATCACTTCTGTGGAAGAGCACTCAGCCTCCGATGCCCCGATGTGAGCGAGAGGAGCCACTGGTGGCATGGGCGGGGGCTGGTGATGCAGGAACACAGGACGGGCAGATGGGAACTGGCAGACATCCCCTCCGTGTGACCATGCACAACACAGCTGAGGTCGGAATGACCACACACACACCACACTTGACTACACACCACGCACGTGAAGAGGGCTAGATGACTACATACACCACACGTGACCACACATCACACAGGAAGAGGACTGGATGACCACGCACAACACATGTGACCACACACAATGCACGTGAAGAGGACTAGATGACTACATACACCATATGTGATCATGCATCTCAAGTGAAAAGGACTGGTGTGACCACACAGTGCACACATGACCATGCACAATGCATGTGAAGAGGACTGAATGACCACACAATGCACACATGACCACGCACAACACACGTGAAGAGGGCTGGATGGCCACACACAGTGCACACGTGACCACATACAACGCACGTGAAGAGGGCTGGATGGCCACACACAGTGAACACGTGACCACACACAACACACGTGAAGAGGGCTGGATGACCACGCACAGTGCACACATGACCACACACGGTGCACGTGAAGAGGACTGGATGATCACACAGTGCACACGTGTCCACACACAACACACGTGAAGAGGGCTGGATGACCACTCACAGTGCACACATGACCACACACAACGCACGTGAAGAGGGCTGGATGACCACGCAGTGCACACGTGACCACACACAACACACGTGAAGAGGGCTGGATGACCACTCACAGTGCACACGTGACCACACACAACGCACGTGAAGAGGGCTGGATGGCCACACACAGTGAACACGTGACCACACACAACGCACGTGAAGAGGACTGGATGACCACACAGTGTACACGTGACCACACACAACGCATGTGAAGAGGGCTGGATGACCACGCACAGTGCACACATGACCACACACAACACACGTGAAGAGGGCTGGATGACCACGCACAGTGCACACATGACCACACACGGTGCACGTGAAGAGGACTGGATGATCACACAGTGCACACGTGTCCACACACAACACACGTGAAAGGGCTGGATGACCACGCACAGTGCACACGTGACCACACACGGTGCATGTGAAGAGGACTGGATGATCACACAGTGCACATGTGACCACACACAACACACATGAAGAGGGCTGGATGACCACACAGTGCACACGTGACCACACACAACACACGTGAAGAGGGCTGGATGACCACACAGTGCACACGTGACCACACACAACACACGTGAAGAGGACTGGATGATCACACAGTGCACACGTGACCACACACAACACACGTGAAGAGGACTGGATGACCACGCACAGTGCACACGTGACCACACACAGTGCATGTGAAGAGGACTGGATGACCACACAATGCACACGTGACCACACACAACACACGTGAAGAGGGCTGGATGACCACACAGTGCACACGTGACCACACACAACACACGTGAAGAGGGCTGGATGACCACACAGTGCACACGTGACCACACACAACACACGTGAAGAGGGCTGGATGACCACACAGTGCACACGTGACCACACACAACACATGTGAAGAGGACTGGATGACTACACAGTGCACACGTGACCACACACAACGCACGTGAAGAGGACTGGATGACCACGCACAGTGCACACGTGACCACACACAACGCACGTGAAGAGGACTGGATGACCACACAGTGTACACGTGACCACACACAACGCATGTGAAGAGGGCTGGATGACCACGCACAGTGCACACATGACCACACACAACACACGTGAAGAGGGCTGGATGACCACGCACAGTGCACACATGACCACACATGGTGCACGTGAAGAGGACTGGATGATCACACAGTGCACACGTGTCCACACACAACACACGTGAAGAGGGCTGGATGACCACTCACAGTGCACACGTGACCACACATGGTGCATGTGAAGAGGACTGGATGACCACACAATGCACACGTGACCACACACGGTGCACGTGAAGAGGGCTGGATGACCACACAGTGCACACGTGACCACACACAACACACATGAAGAGGGCTGGATGACCACACAGTGCACACGTGACCACACACAACACACGTGAAGAGGGCTGGATGACCACACAGTGCACACGTGACCACACACAACACACGTGAAGAGGACTGGATGATCACACAGTGCACACGTGACCACACACAACGCACGTGAAGAGGACTGGGATGACCACGCACAGTGCACACGTGACCACACACAACGCACGTGAAGAGGGCTGGATGATCACACAGTGCACACGTGACCACACACAACACACGTGAAGAGGGCTGGATGATCACACAGTGCACACGTGACCACACACAACACACGTGAAGAGGACTGGATGACCACGCACAGTGCACACGTGACCACACACGGTGCATGTGAAGAGGACTGGATGACCACACAATGCACACGTGACCACACACAACACGTGAAGAGGGCTGGATGACCACACAGTGCACACGTGACCACACACAACACACGTGAAGAGGGCTGGATGACCACACAGTGCACACGTGACCACACACAACACACGTGAAGAGGGCTGGATGACCACACAGTGCACACGTGTCCACACACAACACACGTGAAGAGGGCTGGATGACCACACAGTGCACACGTGACCACACACAACGCACGTAAAGAGGGCTGGGATGACCACACAATGCACACGTGACCACACACAACACACGTGAAGAGGGCTGGATGACCACACACAGTGCACACGTGACCACACACAACACACGTGAAGAGGGCTGGATGACCACGCACAGTGCACACGTGACCACACACGGTGCACGTGAAGAGGACTGGATGATCACACAGTGCACACGTGTCCACACACAACACACGTGAAGAGGGCTGGATGACCACACAGTGCACACGTGACCACACACAACACACCAGTGCACACGTGACCACACACAACACACGTGAAAAGGGCTGGATGACCACACAGTGCACACGTGACCATACACAACACACATGAAGAGGGCTGGGATGACCACGCACAGTGCACACGTGACCACACACAACACACGTGAAGAGGACTGGATGATCACACAGTGCACACGTGACCACACACAACACACATGAAGAGGGTTGGATGACCACACACAGTGAACATGTGACCATGCACAATGCACGTGAAGAGGACTGAATGACCACACAGTGTACACGTGACCACACACAACGCATGTGAAGAGGGCTGGATGACTACACAGTGCACACGTGACCACACACAACACACATGAAGAGGGCTGGATGACTACACAGTGTACATGTGACCACACACGGTGCACGTGAAGAGGGCTGGATGACCACACAGTGTACACGTGACCACACACAACGCATGTGAAGAGGGCTGGATGACCACGCACAGTGCACACGTGACCACACACGGTGCACGTGAAGAGGGCTGGATGACCACACAGTGCACATGTGACCACACACAACACACGTGAAGAGGGCTGGGATGACCACGCACAGTGCACACGTGACCACACACAACACACGTGAAGAGGACTGGATGATCACACAGTGCACACGTGACCACACACAACACATGTGAAGAGGGTTGGATGACCACACACAGTGAACATGTGACCATGCACAATGCACGTGAAGAGGACTGAATGACCACACAGTGTACACGTGACCACACACAACGCATGTGAAGAGGGCTGGATGACTACACAGTGCACACGTGACCACACACAACACACATGAAGAGGGCTGGATGACAACACAGTGCACACGTGACCACACACAACACACGTGAAGAGGGCTGGGATGACCACGCACAGTGCACACGTGACCACACACAACACACATGAAGAGGGCTGGATGATCACACAGTGCACACGTGACCACACACGGTGCACGTGAAGAGGACTGGATGATCACACAGTGCACACGTGTCCACACACAACACACGTGAAGAGGGCTGGATGACCACGCACAGTGCACACATGACCACACACGGTGCACGTGAAGAGGACTGGATGATCACACAGTGCACACGTGTCCACACACAACACACGTGAAGAGGGCTGGGATGACCACACAGTGCACACGTGACCACACACAACACACGTGAAGAGGGCTGGGATGACCACGCACAGTGCACACGTGACCATACACGGTGCACGTGAAGAGGGCTGGATGACTACACAGTGCACACGTGTCCACACACAACACACATGAAGAGGGCTGGGATGACCACGCACAGTGCACACGTGACCACACACAACACACGTGAAGAGGGCTGGATGACCACACACAGTGCACACATGACCACACACAACACACGTGAAGAGGGCTGGCGTGTCTGCTCCCACGTGTTACCCATATGATCTGCCATTAAGCCACTTACTTGGTTTTCGATTTTCTTCAGGTCTGAGATGCAGTCAGAGGCTATTTCCTCACATTTCAAGGTCAGAGAAAGATGAGCTAATTCGAAAAGCAAAAATATCCTGGAAAGAAACAACAAAAGGCACCGGCTCAGCAGGATTCAGGAAAGAAGTCTGCATGGCTGCTCACACAGCCCATCTGTGCACACAGCCCATCTCTGTGCACACAGCCATCTCTGTGCACACAGCCCATCTGTGCACACAGCCCATCTCTGTGCACACAGCCCATCTCTGTGCACACAACCCGTCTGTGCACACAGCCCGTGTCTGTGCACACAGCCTGTCTCTATGCACACAACCCGTCTCTGTGCACACAGCCCGTCTCTGTGCACACAGCCCGTCTCTGTGCACACAACCCGTCTCTGTGCACACAGCCCGTCTCTGTGCACACAACCCGTCTGTGCACACAGCCCGTCTCTGTGCACACAACCCATCTGTGCACACAGCCCGTCTCTGTGCACACAGCCCATCTCTGTGTACACAACCCGTCTCTGTGCACACAGCCTGTCTCTGTGCACACAGCCCGTCTCTGTGCACACAACACGTCTCTGTGCACACAGCCCGTCTCTGTGCACACAACCCGTCTCTGTGCACACAGCCCGTCTCTGTGCACACAACACGTCTCTGTGCACACAGCCCGTCTCTGTGCACACAGCCCGTCTCTGTGCACACAGCCCATCTCTGTGCACACAGCCCATCTCTGTGCACACAGCCCATCTCTGTGCACACAACCCGTCTGTGCACACAGCCCGTGTCTGTGCACACAGCCTGTCTCTATGCACACAACCCGTCTCTGTGCACACAGCCCGTCTCTGTGCACACAGCCTGTCTCTATGCACACAACCCGTCTCTGTGCACACAGCCCGTCTCTGTGCACACAACCCGTCTGTGCACACAGCCCGTCTCTGTGCACACAACCCATCTGTGCACACAGCCCGTCTCTGTGCACACAGCCCATCTCTGTGTACACAACCCGTCTCTGTGCACACAGCCTGTCTCTGTGCACACAGCCCGTCTCTGTGCACACAACACGTCTGTGCACACAGCCCGTCTCTGTGCACACAGCCCGTCTCTGTGCACACAGCCCGTCTCTGTGCACACAGCCCATCTCTGTGCACACAGCCCGTCTCTGTGCACACAGCCCTTCTCTGTGCACACAGCCCATCTCTGTGCACACAGCCATCTCTGCACACACAGCCTGTCTCTTCACACACAGCCCATCTGCACACACTGCCCATCTCTACACACACAGCCCATCTGCACACACAACCATCTCGGCACACACTGCCCATCTCTGTGGACACTGCCCATCTCTGCACACACAGCCTGTCTCTTCACACACAGCCCTGCTCTGTCAGGACTCAAGCAGGAGTGACAAGATGACATGAAATAACAACATAAGATGAGCCGACCAGTTTCCGGGCCCGTCGTGCTGGCCACCCTCCTTCTGGGGCAGGCCTGGCTGCTCTGCACCCTCCCCTCCGTGCTGGGCCACCACCTGCTGGACCCCTGGGTGGCACGAGGCCACACAAGTTCATCAGGATGCTGCCCTGCACAGCACCCATGCTGACAGCCGGGTGAGGGGCTAGACAGCACAGGGAGGGACAGCCTTCTGCCTGGACAGTGCCTGCGACATCCGAGATGTCATCAATTGCTTTCAGCGGCAACTGGCAGGCTTACGCTAAGAGCATATGGGAGCCCAAAGGCCTGTATGGCCAACCAACTTTGAGAAGGAACCAAGTTGTAGATGAAGATTCCTAACAGGCTGTGAGGCTGAACTGAGAGTGTGCTGTGCACAGACTAGGCTGGGCCTCCTGGCCTCCGTGCCTGGCCTCCGTGCCTGTGGAGACTGTCCCATAGCATCTGGTTTGAAAATCCACCATGTGCTGGCAGCCATTCACAGCAGAAGCTGCCACAGAGCCTCCAGACAGACGGGGCCACGGGACCCCAGGGGCAGGCCACAGAGCCTCCAGACAGACGGGGCCACGGGACCCCAGGGGCAGGCCACAGAGCCTCCAGACAGATGGGACCACGGGACCCCATGGGCAGGCCACAGAGCCTCCAGACAGACGGGGCCACGGGACCCCAGGGGCAGGCCACAGAGCCTCCAGACAGACGGGACCACAGGGGCAGGCCACAGAGCCTCCAGACAGACGGGGCCACGGGACCCCAGGGGCAGGCCACAGAGCCTCCAGACAGACGGGACCACGGGACCCCAGGGGCAGGCCACAGAGCCTTGAGACAGACGGGGCCACGGGACCCCAGGGGCAGGCCACGGAGCCTCCAGACAGGGCCACAGGACCCCAGGGGCAGGCCACGGAGCCTCCAGACAGACGGGGCCATGGGACCCCAGGGGCAGGCTCATGAAGCCAGCAGAAATGACCACAGGCCCCTGATGGACAGAGTCACAGAGTCACCAGACAGGGCCACGGCCCCAAGTTCTGCATCATCTCACACCTTCTGGCACTTTCTATATGGTCAAGTGGAAACACACTCACTTCTCTTCCTTGACGGCAGGAAAGCGCTGGTGATTGTAGTGGCTTAAATTTGTATAGGCTCTTACTAGAATTTCATTGAAGTTTTCTGGAACTTCATTTTTATCCAGTTTTCTAGAATTAATTCAAACAAAACAAACGGACAGATTTGTTCATAGTATTCTAAGGAAGCTAAATCTGTGAATCTGCCTTCCTCAAGAGAGTTTCCTCCCCAGCTCCCTTCCGCTCCCCCACGGCCCATCCTGCCTCGGGTTCTTCCCACTCAGGCCCTCGGCCTCCACGCCGCGGCCTCCGCGGTCCCCTCAGCCTCTGCAGTCCCTGAAGTCTCCTCACCCCTCCTCAGCAAACACGCAGACCTCCACCGTGCTGACCCCTCCTGCCTGAGCAGGGCTGCCGCAGGCCACAGCCCGCTTGTACAGGCCACACTCTGTCCTCCGGGAGGTCCGACCCCACTCATGACCCCTGCCTCACAGGGAGCAGTCTGGACTTGTTAGTGCGTGATCTGTCGGGAGCCTGACCTGGCGAGATGCACTAGGAAGCACCAGGCTCAGCCGGGGCTCCCGCTACCCCCCCAGGACCCGCTCTTCCTGCTGGAGGCCTCATTGGCCCCTCTCCACAGTCAGCAGGGAGGCAGAGCAAGTGGGGTGGCTTCAGACCCCCAGAGTCCCTGTCCCCACAGTCCTAAGCTCCCCAGGGGAGGTGACAGTCCCCAGGCCACTTACGCCTTCAGTGTGTTAATGTGGAAGGAAACAGACAGGTTAATGGAACTTTTCTTTTCTTCCTTTAATTGGAGTTCATCCATTAACTCATGACGAACCTGACATAAAATAAGCAGAGTATTGATTTGGAGCCAAATGAGGAGTTAGATAGAGAGCTGTAAGGTAAAGTGGATAGAAATGGTAACATTGCACATTTGCAATAGCAGGGCAGCGAAAGCCCCGGCCTGGCTTCGTGTGGCTTCCTTTTGTTTGTGGGTGCTTGCATGAGTGCATGCGTGTGTGTGTGCGTGTCTGTGTGTGTGTGTGTGTGTGTGTTAGCGGTCTCTGAGCAGCTGCTTCTCACCATGAGGGAGTAGATCTGCCGGTACTTGTGCGGCACGCTGGCCTTGATGAATGGCGCCGCCATGGTGCAGAACTTGGCTGCATCCTCCTTTCTCCCTGCCTCCAGGTAGCACTCCAGAAGCTCCCTGGCAACACAAAGACCCAAGTGCCAAGTCTCCCAGGACCCTCCCGGAGCCTCCCGGGGCAAGCGCGAGTGCCAGGCTTGTGCAGGTGCCGTCCTGTGGTTCACAATCTTTAGAAAGAGCCCCGAGGACCCTAAGACAGACTGCTCCCCGGGAAGGACCAGCAGGAGAGGAAAAGACTCATCTTAATGAGGAGGGACATTCAAAAAGGAAACCTGAAGGAACTTTTTTTTTTTTAATCCATGACAACTTCATTTAAAGGCTCTCTGAATGGCCACGAGCCCACAGTATGGAGGGAGATTCAAGAGTGGAGCCTGGTTTGGGTGCTACGGGACCCTTCTTGCTAACACTGGCCAGGTCCCTGGCCTGCATGAACAGCTCTCCTTCCAGGCTGGCCCACAGTGACCAGGCCAGTGCTGATGCTCTATCTGTGTAGGCTGTGGCTTCTCAGGGCTGCAACTCTGCAAGCTCAGCTCCTCCTGAGCATGCAGGCACTCCATGTTGTCTCATGGCATAGCTATTTGCTAACGTGCCCACTAAGCTAGGAATTCACTGCACTAAGATTCTCAAACTGGGGGCTGGGTCTAGAGATGGAGCTACAATTCCTTTCCGTGGAGACCGGACACAGCTCTCTTGTCTATAGAAGAGTCACAGTGAGAGGCAGCCAGGGGTTCCACCAAGAAACAACCACCTCTGACAAGACACTGTGGGAGAGACAGCAGGGGACCTACAACCTGACCCTGCGAGATCGCAGTCCAGGGGGTGCACAAGGCCTTTCTCCCTGAGTGGCCAGGGCAGGGTACCCCACTTACATCATCAGCTCCGCTCGCCACTCCTTGTCTTCCTCCTCTGTCTGATTTAACACGTTGACAATCTGAGAGAGGCTGGGGATCACAAAGTGATGATAGCCTGGCTTAAGGAATGGCCTCACCATGTGCCAGTACAGCACCGATGCATTGTACACCAGGAAGTAATACCTGTGGGCAGGGAGTCAGGTCAGGGTCAGGAGCGGCACCCACGGGGGCTCCAGAGCCCAGCCCTGCCCGCAAGAAAGAGCAGGTGCCTCCCACAGCCAAAAGAGGTGGAGTCCAGTCTCAAGTACTTTACCTACCCAGCATGCACAGGACCTAGCCCCGCCCCTGACCCTGGCCCCACCCCTGGCCCTGCGCCCCACCCCGTGCTGCCTGAGCTGTGGTGTCCCCTGGGGTGATGACCCTGTCATGGCTCCCAAGTCTGGACTGGGCCGCTCTCATTCATTCTACAGAGTTGTCAGCCCCTTGAAAGCCCTTAGGGAGGTGTGGCTCATGAGCATCTGTGTGAGCAGAGTCATTTCCCCTTCTAACAAGACACCCCTGTGATCAAACACCCTTACAGGGGCTGGGAATATGGCCTAGTGGCAAGAGTGCTTGCCTCCTATACATGAAGCCCTGGGTTCGATTCCCCAGCACCACATATATAGAAAATGGCCAGAAGTGGCGCTGTGGCTCAAGTGGCAGAGTGCTAGCCTTGAGCAAAAGAAGCCAGGGACAGTGCTCAGGCCTTGAGTTCAAGGCCCAGGACTGGCAAAAAAACCAAAAACAAACACAAACAAACAAACACCCTTACAAACAAACAGGGGCTGGGAATATGGCCTAGTGGTAGAATGCTGGCCTCGCATAATGAAGCCCTGGGTTCGATTCCCCAGCACCACCTATATAGAAAACAGCCAGAAGTGGCGCTGTGGCTCAAGTGGTAGAGTGCTAGCCTTGAGCAAAAAAGAAGCCAGGGACAGTGCTCAGGCCCTGAGACCAAGCCCCAGGACTGGCAAAAAAAGAAAAGAAGACAAAAGAAACTAAAACAAATCAAACCACGTAGATAGGGCCACTCGGCAAGTGTTGGCACAAACCCAGTTAGAGACAGCAACTTGCCAGGGCCTACCTTGGCTCTCCTTTTGCAAAGTTTATAGCCTTCATGTACTGAGTCACACAATTTTCAAATTCCTCCTAAAACAGCATAAAGAACACACAAGTAAAATGACCTTGCCACCTAAGTACCCGCCACTGCTGTCATTTCTGTTGACGCTCATACTGAAGATGGGGTGTTTACACACAGAGGGGGTGCTGTGGGGAAAGCCTGAGTGAGGAGATCACGAAACCCAGCTGTCTGCACCAGGGTACCGGCCTTCCCTCGCTCCCTTTCGCTCCCTCGGAAACAGCTGCAGGGACAGAGGGCAGGAACACACTGCATGGGAAGGCGGGAGGGTCACGTGGACACACGTCACTCATCCGACGAGCAGTGACTGCAGTCACCGTGAAAACACCATTCAACTCTGAGACCTATGCACACCGCCACCCCCGTGGAGGATTGAGGAGGGGTCCAGCTGCTCTCACCAGGTTGTCCGCCGACTGTGGGGCGCATAATTGGGCCCTGCACAGGTGTGCTCTGCCCAGAAACTGGGTGATGGGTCCCTTCACCTTGAAGTACATCTGGATGCAGTCCTCGCTTTCCTCGAGCCGTCCCATCTGCAAGACAGCACGACCGGAAAAGAGCCAGAAAGGTACTCTTCAGATGGGGCCGCCCAAGTGCAGGCCCTCTGCCCCCACAGAGTCCCCCACCTGTCCCCCACCCACCCCTACCTCCCTCACAGATTCACTGACCCCTCCCTTCCCCCAATGGGTCACTTCCTCCCACCCCCCCACTGGCCTCTTCAGCTAGACTCATCCAAGGGCAGGGATGCGCTCAGGACCTGTTGCCCTCCCACCCTGGACCCTGGGCCCCATCACCTTAAGGGCCTGCTCTGCACACAGCACAAACAGGTCTGGGCTGAAGCTTTCTGAAGGGTCGAACTCAGACTTTCCCAGGTTGGCAGATTTGATCAGCTGGTAGGCTCGTTCCAGGGCCTCCCCATCTATCAGGGCAGAGATGGTGCTAGGTGTCGGGACCAAGGCCCCACCCACCTGGGGCATTGTGGAGCCCCCCCCCCGCCCCACGGCAGGTGTCTGTTATATTCCGAGAGCGAGAATAATCCATGTGCCTCCCACAATCTAAGGTGGGAAGGGGTCTTATTTACAAAGGGATTTTATCTACAACCTAAAACCTGGAACCAGAGCAGCTCTCCACCTCCAAATGCTAGCCCGTGACTTCCTTGTCCTAGGCTAGTTACCCAGAACCCAGACCTGAGACCTGTCTTGACCTGAACTCGGAACCTCCACACCTTTATCTCCAACCACCTCAGCCTCCAAACCTCCAAACCTCCAGAGGAGCAGCTTCCTTCCAGCAGGCCTGGCCTCTCCCCAAGCTCTAAGCCTCAAGCCTCCCCACAGGCCTTAGGCTTCTCTGCGGGCCTCAAGCAGGCCTTGGGCTTCTGACTCCTCCTCAGGCCTCAGGCTCTGGACTCTCCCACAGTCCTCAGGCTCCGGAATCTTCTCAGGCCTCAGGCTCTGCTCCACTCCTCTTGGGGGCTCTGTTCCGCTCCATTCCCCTTGCTCTTCTCCTCCTCCTCTCCTCTTCTCCTGTTGCTTTTCTCCTCCTCTCCTCCTCTTCTCTCCTCCCCTCTCCTCCCCTCCCCTTTCCCTCCTCTCCTCCCCCCCCCCTTGCAGGCAGCCTATATACACCCTGGGAGCTCTCTAGCCCCATCCCCCTCCAATCGCCAGACCAATTTGGAGTGCCACCATGGCTGTCTGGACCAATTAAAAGTGCCACCATGGCTGTGGGGGGCGGGGCTCCCTAGGCTGCCTCTCCCTAACTCCTGATCCAGCCTAGTGCCATGCCCCCTCCTACACAGTGACACAGCAGGGGGTGGGATGTCCCTGCCCCTCGGGTTATTACAGTGCCATCCAACTGGGGCCTGATGGCGTCCCCCCATGGCCTGTCCCACCCAGCTGGGGCCTGGTGGAGCCACCCCCCCACGGCCTGTCCCACCCAGCTGGGGCCTGGTGGAGCCCCCCCCCATGGCCTGTCCCACCCAGCTGGGGCCTGGTGGAGCCCCCCCACCCCATGGCCTGTCCCACCCAGCTGAGGCACTGTGGAGCCCCCCCCCCACGGCCTGTCCCACCCAGCTGGGGCCTGGTGGAGCCCCCCCACCCCACGGCCTGTCCCACCCAGCTGGGGCATTGTGGAGCCCCCTGCCTGTCCTTAGACAAATGTCTAGCCTTGGCAGCCCTGGAGGCCTCAGGTTCCCCTCTGCTCTGATCAAATACGGCCCTCAAAGAGGGCTCCCTTTGCCTGCGTAGGGGACGGGGCCTAGGCCTCCCATTTGGGGTCAGAGGGCCCCGGCCTCTGAAGAGGAGGAGGACAGCAGTGCCAAGGATACCTTGGTGGCTTTCTGCGCGGGCCAGCTCCTGTGTGATGACCAGGTCCATGGCGCCTCTGTCCAAGATCAGTCCACCACTGCCCTGTGGACCAACGGCGGTTGCCTAGCGACCAGCGGGACGCGGACCGCGGGTGGGCGGGGCCACACTGGCAGCTCCTGGCCGGCTGGCCGGAAAGAGGCGGGAGATCAGGGGAGTGAACCGGCTGGGGCCGGCTCTGCTGGGGAAGGCCGTCCTCCATCCACTCACCCTCCCTCCATTCTCCCGCCTGCTGGCAAAGGAGTGGCAGCCACACAAAGCCACCCAGGTGAGCACTGCCTCAGGGCGCCCGGCACCCAGCCCTTGGCTGTAAAGAGAGGAAGCTGGTGCAGGGAGGCTGGGGCGGGGCCTGCGGCTGTGAAGGGGTGTGGCCTTGTGGGGGGGAGGCTGGGGCGGGGCCTGCGGCTGTGAAGGGGTGTGGCCTTGTGGGGGGAGGCTGGGGCGGGGCCTGCGGCTATTAAGGGGTGTGGCCTTGTGGTGGGGGAGGCTGGGGCGGGGCCTGCGGCTGTGAAGGGGTGTGGCCTTGTGGGGGGGAGGCTGGGGCGGGGCCTGCGGCTGGGAAGGGGTGTGGCCTTGTGGGGGGGGGAGGCTGGGGCGGGGCCTGCGGCTGGGAAGGGGTGTGGCCTTGTGGGGGGGAGGCTGGGGCGGGGCCTGCGGCTGTGAAGGGGTGTGGCCTTGTGGGGGGGAGGCTGGGCAGGGCCTGTGGCTGTGAAGGGGTGTGGCCTTGTGGGGGGAGGCTGGGGCGGGGCCTGTGGCTGTGAAGGGGTGTGGCCTTGTGGTGGGGGAGGCTGGGCAGGGCCTGCATCTGTGAAGGGGTGTGGCCTTGTGGTTGGGGAGGCTGGGGCGGTGCCTGTGGCTGTGAAGGGGTGTGGCCTTGTCTGGGGGGGAGGCTGGGGCGTGGCCTGCGACTGTGAAGGGGTGTGGCCTTGTCGGGGGAGGCTGGGGCGGGGCCTGCATCTGTGAAGGGGTGTGGCCTTGTAGGGGGAGGCTGGGGCGGGGCCTGTGGCTGTGAAGGGCTGTGGCCTTGTGGGGGGGAGGCTGGGGCGGGGCCTGCATCTGTGAAGGGCTGTGGCCTTGTGGGGGGAGCCTGGGGCGGGGCCTGCGGCTGGGAAGGGGTGTAGCCTTGTGGGGGGGAGGCTGGGGCGGGGCCTGCGGCTGGGAAGGGGTGTGGCCTTGGGGGGAGGATGGGGCGGGGCCTGTGGCTGGGAAGGGGTGTGGCCTTGTGTGGGGGGAGGCTGGGGCGGGGCCTGTGGCTGGGAAGGGGTGTGGCCTTGTGGGGGGGTGTCTATAGATTGTCAATTGCTATAACCCTAATAATTGTTTTATGGGGTTTGGGTTTTTCGGGGTTTTTTTTGCCAGTCCTGGGGCTTGAACTCAGGGCCTGAGCACCGTCCCTGACTTCTTTTGCTCTGCCACTTGAGCCACAGCGCCACTCTGGCTTTTTCTACATATGTGGTGCTGAGGAATTGAACCCAGGGCTTCATGTATTCGAGTCGAGCACTCTGGCCCCTAGGCCATGTTCCAGAGCCCCTAACCTTCATAATTGTTAACTGTTGCTGAGCATCGCCTCCCGTTCTGGGGGTTGAATCTGATAACCTCCTTTACTGTGGAGAAGCTCTTTAATTTGATGCATTCCACTTGTCACAGACTTGCCCTTATTTCCTGGGCAATTGGGGTCCTCTGTCTTCCCTTCAGAGATCTTCCCATGTTTTCTTATAGTAGTGTCAGAGTTTTAGCCTTTACACTAAGATCTTTGACCTGGTTTGAGTGAGGTTTTTCTACAGGATGAAAACAGGGGTTTCTCTTCAGTCTTCTTTCCATTTGGATATCTAGCCTTTCCAACAGCATTGGTTTCAGAGGCTAGCTTTTCTTCATCATAGAGGGTTTTGGTTTTTTTGGCACATTTATTGAAAGTGAAATATTTGTAGCTGTGCAGAGTTATTTCTGGACCTTCTATTTCATGTGTTTGTTTTTGTGCCATGTTGGTTTTGTTCCCATGGCTCTGAGGCATAATTTGAAGTCAGATAGTGTGATACCTCCAGCATTGTTTTCTGTCAAGTTTGTTTTGGCTGCTTGAAGTCCATATGAGCTTTAGAAGTGACTTTATCTCCTAAGAATATCCTGGACATATTGTAGTTTGTCCTAGAAACTTCCTATGGTGTGAATGAAGGATCTCTGTCCCCTCAAACTTCCTATGATATGAATGAAGGATCTGTTTCCCCTAGAAACTTCCTATGGTGTGAATGAAGGATCTATGTCCCCTTTCTATGCAGCAGCTGTTTAGTTCTAAATGCTTATATGTAGGAAGAAACAAACTCTTCTCTTCCTGTCACTCCCTGCCCTCTCTCTTGTTTTTCTCTGTTTCTCAAACTCTCTGTGTAGCTTCGGCTGACTTCACACCATCTCAGCCTCCCACGTGTGGGGAGTACAGGCATGTCCCACCACACCCAGCTCCATGTTCATCTTGTTAGCCCCTTGGTCACTTTCTGTCTCCTGGAAGACTTCCTGTGGAGACCCTTACCGGGCTCCCGCAGGAATGTTTCCCTGACAATGAGGAAGGTCACAGCCTGAGACGCAGCCCACAGGAATGAGGAGAACAGATCTCTGATGATTATTACATTTAAAATCTCTTAAATTCCTAAAAACGTGATGCATGATGTAATGTAGATATAAATGTATTCACGTGTATACTTGTGACAAATTGTGAGAACGAGGGAAAAGTATAGCTTCTTCCCGAGCTCCTAGAAAAAACAGGGCTTGTAAAATTTCACTGTCTTATTAGAGTTTGCTCTTGGCTTCCATAACTCCATTTTGGTGACTCCATGCTAGAGGGCTGCACCCCCACCTGTGAGACTAGTTCCTTGTAGTTTGACATTTAGAAATACATGTAGCCCTTGTTCCTCTCTGTATCTAGGTAGCAACCGTAGTGGTGGATTGTGAAAATGATCATAGTAATAGATTATAGAAGTAATCATAGTAGTTATAAAAATGCCACGGTGACTGTCGGGTTGGTCCACTTATGACTGAGTACTGGATTGTTTTAGCCTGCTCATGCTTGCTTAGTTGATATTAGGCAAACATGCTAACAATTGTTAAAGTTGATACTAGGTCAGCCTGACCGCAGACATTCTGCTTCTGTGCTTCCGTGACCGGCTTGCTTAACCGGTTTGTGACTTGCTCTGACCCCCTACATTGACCCCCTGCGTCTGTGCTATGTGGCCACCTGCTGTAGAATGCATAGCTTCTACCTTTAAAAGCCCAGCCCTGCCCAGCCCTGCGGTGGCTCCCTGCTGTTCTTTACCCTCCTGATGGTGGGGAGCAGACGCTGTGCACAGCTTAAGACTCCTCACCCGCTGGACTGAGTGCTGGTGATTTGATTGTCAGGAGTTGGAGTCCTGGGTGACCAGGATACTACATAATGTGCTACATGCGTAGGTATTCTGTGACCCACAGGGGCTCACATCTGGATGAACGCATCATGAGTCAAAATACTGATTCCACCTGACCCTCGACTCTCACAGTGGTGTCCAGCTCCCTCCCACCCCCACCCCCCAAGCTGGGGGAAGACCTGGGGTCTGGCCTTGGGACTGACCTGGGGGCTGGCCTGGGGGAAGACCTGGGGTCTGGCCTGGGGGATGAGCTGGGGGCTGGCCTTGGGACTGACCTGGGGTCTGGCCTGGGGGATGAGCTGGGTCTGGCCTTGGGACTGACCTGGGGGCTGGCCTGGGATGTGGCCTGAGCCCTCCAACATGTCCCGCGTGCCTAGCTGCACGCTATGGTCAGGGAAAAGGTCAAGATTGCCTTCTGAAGTGTGGTGCTGTGGCACACGTCAGAAAACAGGGTCGTCCTTGGTATCATTTTCAAACCTGTATGTCCCCTTTGCTTCAGGTTCTGGAGCAACACACCAACCTGAAGATCGATGCCCAAATCCCTACTAATGCAGCATCTGTTCATTCACAAAGACAGCTCTCAAGTGGGTCTTTGTTTATTCATAAAGATTCTCAGCACCATGTGATTAAATATTTACTTCTGTCAAGGAAGTATCTCCCAAACATTATACAGTGAGAGAGTTTCTGAATCTGAGACCATTAAATATTAAAACTCATTTTTTCTTATTATACAATAGTCATAAATACCAAGTACTGGGACACAAGTTATGTCTATTTTTCTTGCTAGATGTATTTCACTCCAGTCACTCCAACCTACTTTGCTTGCCTGAGAACTGAATATGGAGGTTGTAGGGTGTTATGCATAACCCCAGAAGTCCATGTCCTTTGCAGGAGTTCCCAGGCTCCCCCTGGCCAGCAGTACCTACCCCCCCATGTCCCCTGCTGCCCCTCCCCGCTGCTCCCTCTGACCCCCTCCCCCACTGCTGCCCCTCCCTGCTTTCCCACCCTTGCTGCCCCACTCCGCTCCCCCCTCCCCCACTGCCAGTCCCAAGGAGCCCACACTTCTCTCCCCTGTGTGTGGACTGCCTGCCGGAGGAGCTCACGGAACCCAGAAAGACAGACGGTGCCTATCCTAAGCACTGTGAAGAAGCCACCGCGCCTGCGCCGACAGCCAGGTGACGAGGCTTTTCCTCTGTGCCTTGGTGGACAGGAAGTGGGCTGGGCACTTTGAGCACTTTCCCCACAGCTCCCAATTTTCTTCCACTCAAAGTAGTCCTCATGCCAAAGGGTGCATTTTGATCATCAGTGTCTGTCTGCCTGTCTGCTTACCTTCTTGTCTGTCTGTACATCTGCCTGCTTATCTCTGCCTGTCCATCTATCTGTCTGCCCCTCTATCTGCCTGCCCTCTGCCAGCCTGCCAGCCTGCCTGCCTGTCTGTGTACTTGACCATCTGCCTGCCTGCCTGCCTGTTAGCCTGACTGCTCATCAATCTGCACGACAGTCTGCCCGTCTGTCTGCCCGTCTGTCAAGGATCCTGCACTTGGAGTTACAGCAGTAAGGTTCTTGTGTGTCTAGCAATTTGCAAATATCGTTGAACTCTCTGCTGATGATGTATTGATTTACATGTCTACTGACAAGAACAAGCACCGAGTATCTTCACACCATGCCTACACAGGCTGCCGTCAGACTCGCTGAATATTGGCCAGCGTGATGAGAGGACAGCTTTCCTCTGTAGTTCTAACGTGAGTGTGTTTTATTAGGAGCTAATTTAGGCGTCTTAACTGCAGGGCTCAACTTCATTTCCTTCTTGTCAGCTGGCCATCATAATTTTTACAAACGGTCTTTAGCCAGCTCTTGGCGGTGTCAGGTAGATTTGTCTGACACTTTATATGTTAAGGAAATTACCACTTTGTGATTTATACCGAAGTTATAGCTCATACTTCTGTTGCTGTCTTTGATCTTGGTCAGAAGAATTTTCACAGTCAAATGCAGCTGAGTTCTCAGGCTGTCTCTACGCCACGCCTAGCAGCACCGCCTTGGCTCCCGAGAGGGTCTAGCCGTCCTGGTCTCACTTTCCAGCACGGCCATCTTTGATGGGCCTGCTTGTTAGGAGATCCCGTCAGCCCCTGGCTCGGGCCATCCCGTGCGCTTAAGCTGTCTCTGCAGAGCTCACAGTACTGTTTTGGTTGTTCCAATTTACAATATGTTTCAGCATCTGCTGTGTCAGGCCATTCCTCTCTTTGAAGCCTGTGTTCATTGCATCGTTCAAGACTGTATTTGCATGTTTATTTCTATGTGAATCTGGTCTAGATAAGAAAACACACACACACACAAACCAGAAAGCAGAAAACATCCTGTCGGCATTGTTACTGGGATTGTATTCAAAGTATAGATGACTTTAGAGAGACTGACATCTCTCAGACAGTGCAGTGCGCCGTCCAGACGTGGTGTGATCTCCCCTTCAGTTTCCTTGTTCTTCTCGTTGATGATATTGACTTGGAATTTGTGTCTCCATATGGGTAAGTGAGGCTTATTGATATGGATAGGCCTCTAACGTGGAGGGGGTGGGGGAGGGCACACCACGGTCTGAGAAATACCTACGCTGTTGTACTGCTTCCATAGTCTGGGTGGGTCAGGACCTGTGAAACTGGACTGCATCTATTCATTGTTGTTTGGAGCAGATTCCTGGGTCTATGTCTGTGTGCACATGTGCATGTATGCATGGGTTTTGTGTGTAAGCATGTGCGTGTGGGTGTGGATGTGTGCATAGGTCTGGATATGTGCTTGTGTATGGACACAGTGTATGCTACAGCAGCAGGTGCTGAGGTGACAGTCAACAATTCAAGAACACATCTGCTACCATGAGCACCTTCGAGGGATGCCTCAGCACTCAGGGAAAGCAAGGGTGCCTCCAGCTGAGATGAGAGAGATTGTGTGGGCAGAAGCCAGCCTGTCTTTCACGAGGCCTCCCTGTGGGAATGGTTGCTTCGCCTAAGCTTCACCATTTTAAGTGCAGCCGCCATCTTACACAAAGTTACTTTAGTTAAATCACATCATGTCAATTATTTTTCTGGGGGCTAGAGGTGTGGCTCAAGTGGTAGAACACTAGCTAAGTGAGAATAGTTGTTCTAACAAGTTCCTGTGTTATCCTGGTTTGGGTTGACTGCTTGGATCAACTTTTAACCCCTTTCAGAGTAGCCAGTTGCACGAGATTGTGAGCCTAAGTTCTGACCAATGGAATGAATGGCATAAAAGTTGGGCCGGCTGCTGGCCCAGGGTTTGCTTACTGGCTTCTTGCTGCAAGAGGCCCCTCGGCAGAAGGAAAATCAACCTTTCAAGCTGGCAATGTCCCGAGTCATTTCCAAAACACCCTCAATCGTTGCCCTGCCCGCAGTTGCTGTCTGCAAAGTCTCATCTCTTCCGCTATGCCTGATGGCAAAGACGTTGATTCTAAGTTTGTATGAGCTGTGTGTGCGTGCACAAGTGCATGTGTGTGTGCGCGTGTGCATGTGCATATCTGCATGCGTGCACAAATGTGTGTTCACGCATGGCATTGTGTATGTGGCATGTGTAGACGTGTGCATGTATGCGTGTACGTGTGTGTTCGTGTTTGTGCAGATGGTATGTGTGTATACACACATGCACGTGTGTGCATGGCATGTGTGTGCATGTGTGCGTGTGTGAGGGGTGTGTGAACAAACTTCTTCTTTCTCTTGTTAATCTGTCTTTTGTCAGTTTTATTTGCAGAATCCCAAGAAGAAACCTCAGAGGAACAGTTTGGGTTTTTCTTCTACCTGATTTTCTTATTTTGTATATCTCTTCCTTGGTTAGATTTCCTAATGATTTCTATTTTATTGTTTTAAGAATCAGCTTTTGGATTTGGAGTTGTTTGTTGATCCTATCATTTTCTTTTTCTTTTCTTATGCCCAGGCTGGGGATAGAACTCGGGGCCTAGAGGCTGTCCCTGAGCTTCTTTAGCTCAAGTCTAACTCTCTACCACTTGAGCCACAGTGCCACTTCAGCCTTCTTAGAGATTTTATTGGAGATAAGTCTTATAGACTTTCCTTCCTAGGCTGGCTTTGGACCACAGTCATCAGATCTCAGCCTCCAGAGTAGGGAGGCCTATAGGCGGGAGCCAGTGGTGCTCAGCTCAATCCTATAATTTTCTGTTTTCCGGCTCACTAATTTCACTTGTTTCATTCTTATGAAGTGCCTGTGTGTTTGGCGGGGCTGAGCTGGAGCTGGCCGTCGGCCTTAGCTGTTCTCTCGCGTTCCTGGCCTGTGAGGCAGCATCTGAGGCTCAGGTTGCTGGAGTGTTTTTATGCCAATGAAAGGCTAAAGATCGTGGCTGCAGACCACATGATGAAGTCCTCGCCAGAGTCCCCTGAGGAAATAAGCAGAGGGCCTGTCAGCATTTGAGATTTGGAATGTCATGGGAAAGAGCTGATGAAATAACCTGCGTGGGGTCCAGGCCTGGCCCACAGCCCGAGACAGCACCATGGGACATGCTGCCCTGCGTGCCCACAGATCTCTCCCTGCCAGGCTCCTGCCTGGCACCACCCATCTGCCAGGGGCTTCCCACCTGTGAGTTCTCAGCAGCAAGCAGCAGCAGAGCGACATCTGCTCAGGATGCCCCCTCCAACACCATGCTGGCCACCCCCATGCCTTTGCTTTGCCCTATGTCCAAGTAGACCACTTCCTGAGCAGTGCCGCTCTCCTCGCCATGCTTGCGGGATTTCCTGGGCACCGGGTGTAACCCCTGCCTCTGTAATTCGCCAGAGCATTAAAAAGATCCAGGTGGAGATGTCTTTTTTTATCCTGTTGGTTTACTTTCTGGCCATAGTACATTGAGAGCCAGAAAGATTTGTTGTGGCTCCCAGTGGGCTGAGACACACACTCAACATGCACAGCCGTCCCCCACACACACCACAGGCTGAGACACACACTCAACATGCACGGCCATCCCAAACCACCGACTGAGACACACACTCAACATGCACAGCCGTCCCACACCACGAGCTGAGACACACACTCAACATGCACAGCCATTCCACACCCACACCATGAGCTGAGACACACACTCAACATGCACAGCCATCCCACACCACGAGCTGAGACACACACTCAACATGCACAGCCGTCCCACACCACGAGCTGAGACACACACTCAACATGCACGGCCGTCCCACACCACGGGCTGAGACACACACTCAACATGCACAGCCATCCCACACCCACACCACGGGCTGAGACACACACTCAACATGCACAGCCGTCCCACACCACGGGCTGAGACACACACTCAACATGCACAGCCATCCCACACCCACACCACGAGCTGAGACACACACTCGACATGCACGGCCGTCCCACACCACAGGCTGAGACACACACTCGACATGCACAGCCGTCCTACACCATGGGCTGAGACACACACTCCACATGCACAGCCGTCCCACACCACGGGCTGAGACACACACTCAACATGCACGGCCGTCACACACCACCGACTGAGACACACACTCAACATGCACAGCCGTCCCACACCACGGGCTGAGACACACACTCAACATGCACAGCCGTCCCCCACACACACCACAGGCCGAGACACACACACAACATGCACAGCCGTCCCACACCACGAGCTGAGACACACACTCAACATGCACAGCCGTCCCACACCCACACCACGGGCTGAGACACACACTCAACATGCACAGCCGTCCCACACCACGAGCTGAGACACACACTCAACATGCACAGCCGTCCCACACCCACACCACAGGCTGAGACACACACTCAACATGCACAGCCGTCCCACACCCACACCACGAGCTGAGACACACACTCAACATGCACGGCCGTCCTACACCATGGGCTGAGACACACACTCAACATGCACGGCCGTCCCACACCACGGGCTGAGACACACACTCAACATGCACAGCCGTCCCACACACACACCACGAGTTGAGACACACACTCAACATGCACAGCCGTCCCACACCCACACCACGGGCTGAGACACACACTCAACATGCACAGCCGTCCCACACACACACCACGAGCTGAGACACACACTCAACATGCACGGCTGTCCTACACCATGGGCTGAGACGCACACTCAACATGCACAGCCGTCCTACACACACACCACGAGCTGAGACACACACTCAACATGCACAGCCGTCCCACACCCACACCACGAGCTGAGACACACACTCAACATGCACGGCCGTCCTACACCATGGGCTGAGACACACACTCAACATGCACAGCCGTCCCACACCACGAGCTGAGACACACACTCAACATGCACGGCCGTCCCACACCACGAGTTGAGACACACACTCAACATGCACAGCCGTCCCACACCACGGGCTGAGACACACACTCAACATGCACAGCCGTCCCACACCACGAGCTGAGACACACACTCAACATGCACGGCCGTCCCACACCACGAGTTGAGACACACACTCAACATGCACAGCCGTCCCACACCACGGGCTGAGACACACACTCAACATGCACAGCCGTCCTACACCATGGGCTGAGACACACACTCAACATGCACAGCCGTCCCACACCACGAGCTGAGACACACACTCAACATGCACAGCCGTCCCACACCACGGGCTGAGACACACACTCAACATGCACAGCCGTCCCACACCACGAGCTGAGACACACACTCAACATGCACAGCCATCCCACACCACGAGCTGAGACACACACTCAACATGCACGGCCGTCCCACACCACGAGTTGAGACACACACTCAACATGCACAGCCGTCCCACACCACGGGCTGAGACACACACTCAACATGCACAGCCGTCCTACACCATGGGCTGAGACACACACTCAACATGCACAGCCGTCCCACACCACGAGCTGAGACACACACTCAACATGCACGGCCGTCCCACACCATGGGCTGAGACACACACTCAACATGCACAGCCGTCCCACACCACAGGCTGAGACACACACTCAACATGCACAGCCATCCCACACCCACACCACGGGCTGAGACACACACTCAACATGCACAGCCGTCCCACACCACGAGCTGAGACACACACTCAACATGCACAGCCGTCCCACACCACGAGCTGAGACACACACTCAACATGCACAGCCGTCCCACACCACGAGCTGAGACACACACTCAACATGCACAGCCGTCCCACACCCACACCACAGGCTGAGACACACACTCCACATGCACAGCCGTCCCACACCATGGGCTGAGACGCACACTGAACATGCACAGCCGTCCTACACACACACCACGAGCTGAGACACACACTCAACATGCACAGCCGTCCTACACCATGGGCTGAGACACACACTCAACATGCACAGCCATCCCACACCACGAGCTGAGACACACACTCAACATGCACGGCCGTCCCACACCCACACCACGGGCTGAGACACACACTCAACATGCACAGCCGTCCCACACCACAGGCTGAGACACACACTCAACATGCACAGCCGTCCCACACCCTCACCATGGGCTGAGACACACACTCAACATGCACAGCCATCCCACATCACAGGCTGAGACACACACTCAACATGCACAGCCGTCCCACACCACGAGCTGAGACACACACTCAACATGCACAGCCGTCCCACACCACGAGCTGAGACACACACTCAACATGCACAGCCGTCCCACACCATGGGCTGAGACGCACACTGAACATGCACAGCCGTCCTACACACACACCACGAGCTGAGACACACACTCAACATGCACAGCCGTCCCACACAACCGACTGAGACACACACTCAACATGCACAGACGTCCCAAACCACCGACTGAGACACACACTCAACATGCACAGCCGTCCCACACCCACACCATGGGCTGAGACACACACTCAACATGCACAGCCGTCCCACACCACGGGCTGAGACACACACTCAACATGCACAGCCGTCCCACACCACGAGCTGATACACACACTCACCATGCACGGCCGTCACACACCACGAGCTGAGACACACACTCAACATGCACAGCCGTCCCACACCCTCACCATGGGCTGAGACACACACTCAACATGCACAGCCATCCCACATCACAGGCTGAGACACACACTCAACATGCACAGCCGTCCCACACCCACACCACGGGCTGAGACACACACTCAACATGCACAGCCGTCCCACACACACACCACGAGCTGAGACACACACTCAACATGCACGGCTGTCCTACACCATGGGCTGAGACGCACACTCAACATGCACAGCCGTCCTACACACACACCACGAGCTGAGACACACACTCAACATGCACAGCCGTCCCACACCCACACCACGAGCTGAGACACACACTCAACATGCACGGCCGTCCTACACCATGGGCTGAGACACACACTCAACATGCACAGCCGTCCCACACCACGAGCTGAGACACACACTCAACATGCACAGCCGTCCCACACCCACACCACAGGCTGAGACACACACTCAACATGCACAGCCGTCCCACACCCACACCACGGGCTGAGACACACACTCAACATGCACAGCCGTCCCACACCACGAGCTGAGACACACACTCGACATGCACAGCCATCCCACACCACGGGCTGAGACACACACTCACCATGCACAGCCGTCCCACACCATGAGCTGAGACACACACTCAACATGCACAGCCGTCCCCCACACACACCACGGGCTGAGACACACACTCAACATGCACAGCCGTCCCACACCACAGGCTGAGACACACACTCAACATGCACAGCCGTCCCACACCATGAGCTGAGACACACACTCACCATGCACGGCCGTCACACACACACACCCATCAAGTACGTCCTTCGACCCTGCTTGGAAGCATTCAGCAACTGTCCAGTATAACTGGGGTGCAGATCCATGAACAATGGCTGTCTAGCACCTGTGCCAGCCCCTGACATCACCACCTTTCTATTAATGAGTTCCCGTCAAGTTCTCCTTGCACACCTATGAGCATTTTCCAATTTCCTCCCCTCCTCCTCTTCCTCGTACAATCACTGTAATGCAGTGACTGACAGGCCCTTCAGGCATTTTGATGCAGGGGCACTGACACTGCACCCCTGTGGCCCCTGAGTGGCTGCCCCCTCCTCAACCCCCACTCTGCCCGGGCCTGCTGCACACATGTTGCAGGATGGGGTGGGAGGGTGCCGCACAGCGCTGTGGAGCCTCCATAACGCAGTGTGGCATCAACTCCGCTGCTTCACCTGGTCACCGTGCTGCTGCCACGGTCCCCAGGGCCCTGGCAGCTCCCCAGGCCTAGGCCAGGCCCTGGAGCATGAGGTGCCTCCTCCCATCCCCCCGCACCTTGGCTGTTCCTACACCTCATCTGTCTCCCCTAGGGGATTGCGGAGGCGGAAAGGCATGCTGCCCCTGGCCTCCACCCTGCTTTGTCTGTCATGTTGTAAACTGAGCCTTGGCCAAAACAGGGGGCACCACTCTAGGGGCAGCCCAGACCTTCCATTGCTTAGGTCACCCACAGGAAGATAGTACAGGAGGCGCCTCCTGGGGCCTGTGGTTCCAGGGTTAGCTGACCAGCCGAAGCTTCTGTTAATCACCTTAGCCTGGAGCCAGCCCCAAGGCGCAGAGGGGTCCCCATGCAGGAACCTGACTGCAAGATGCAGAGCCCCCTCCCCCAAGGAATCCCAGGTTTGCCTGGACCAGACACCATGCACAGGGAGGCTGGTTATTTTATAAGGAACAGAAGTCTGCACAAGTCCTACGATCCCATAATCGAGAGTGATTCACTTTGTTCTCCCCCACCCCTAGGGAGGGAATGCAGGGTGGAGGGTGGAGGGGTGAGGACCAGGCAGGAGAGCTGTCACTGTGTGCAAGGCCAGGCCTGGAGAAGAAGGCCATTCTGGGAGACTGTTGGGAGGGGCTGTGGAACGAGGCAGATTCTGAGCTGGAGGAAGGAGCCAGAGGTAAACACCAGGGGAGGCGGGCCTGCGTGTTTTGCAGCTCAGGTCCTGAGCCTTCAGATTCACTCCGCAGTTACTTGACCGTGCTCAAGCCAATTGTGGTCATCTTGCAGAAGTTTCATTGCATTCTGTTTCCCTAATCTTGAGTCTTACCTGAGAGCAGTTAATTTTCTCATCTGTGGTTCACCTCCATTCTCCAGTTCTCATTTTGTGTATTGGGTTTTTCTGTAGCCTGAGAACTCTGGCCTGGAGACCCCACCTGCATTGGGGGCTTGTAGCCTGGGGGACTAGAGGGGGGATCTGTGGCCAGTCCCCCCTCGCTGGGATCCGTGGGGCTGGCACCGTGGCCTGGCCCCCCTCGCTGGGATCCGTGGGGCTGGCGCCATGGCCTGGCCCCCCTCGCTGGGATCTGTGGGGCTGGCGCCGTGGCCTGGCCCCCCTCGCTGGGATCCGTGGGGCTGGCGCCGTGGCCAGGCCCCCCTCGCTGGGATCCGTGGGGCTGGCGCCGTGGCCTGGCCCCCCTCGCTGGGATCCGTGGGGCTGGCGCCGTGGCCTGCCCCCCCCTCTCTGGGATCCGTGGGGCTGGCGCCGTGGCCAGGCCCCCCTCGCTGGGATCTGTGGGGCTGGCGCCGTGGCCTGGCCCCCCTCGCTGGGATCCGTAGGGCTGGCGCCGTGGCCAGGCCGCCCTCACTGGGATCCGTGCGGCTGGCATTGTGGCCTGGCCCCCTCGCTGGGATCCGTGGGGCTGGCGCTGTGGCCTGGCCCCCCTCGCTGGGATCCGTGGGGCTGGCGCCGTGGCCTGGCCCCCCTCGCTGGGATCCGTGGGGCTGGCGCCGTGGCCTGGCCCCCCTCGCTGGGATCCGTGGGGCTGGCGCCGTGGCCTGGCCCCCCTCGCTGGGATCCGTGGGGCTGGCGCCGTGGCCTGGCCCCCCTCGCTGGGATCCGTGGGGCTGGCGCCGTGGCCTGCCCCCCCCTCTCTGGGATCCGTGGGGCTGGCGCCGTGGCCAGGCCCCCCTCGCTGGGATCTGTGGGGCTGGCGCCGTGGCCTGGCCCCCCTCGCTGGGATCCGTGGGGCTGGCGCCGTGGCCAGGCCGCCCTCACTGGGATCCGTGCGGCTGGCATTGTGGCCTGGCCCCCTCGCTGGGATCCGTGGGGCTGGCGCTGTGGCCTGGCCCCCCTCGCTGGGATCCGTGGGGCTGGCGCCGTGGCCTGGCCCCCCTCGCTGGGATCTGTGGGGCTGGCGCCGTGGCCTGGCCGAGCTCGGGGGCTGGCAGTTGTAGGATACTCTGGCAATGGACCAGCAGACCATCGGTTGTTTGTGTGCCTAGGTCTCTAGATGTTTCTCTTGGGCTGCTGATCACAGAGGCTGCCTGCATAGCTTACTGGAACTCAATGTGTCCATGTCCACCACCTCCTGTATTGAGGAAGAAAGAGCCCCACCTGCCCAGCCCTACTATTTTTAGTCACCCTGTGCCAACGGGCCCTGTTTCTCCTGCTAACAGCTTGTGCACAGAGGCCCTGCCTGTTGTTCTTTGAGCACCAGGACACAGCAGGCAGCTGTTAAAATATACAGCAGGCAGCTGTGACCTGATGTACTGATTTGAGAAGAGGATGTCATCATTCTACCCACCAAAGCTGGAGACTAAACTAGGCCAGGGACTGTAACCTCACAGCCTGGCACCGGTGGGGACGGGCTGGGTGGGCTGGGTTCCTGAGAGGCTGGGAACTAATGATGCCCACACTGCCATCGGCTCCACGCAGACCCAGAGGGTGATGGAGGACCACGCTCTGAGTCCCAGTGAACCTTAAGGGCTTCTGGGGCCTCATTTGTGAACCTTCCAGAGGTAGCCAGATGGGGAGCGGGGAAGAATGAATGGCTGACCTGTTCCACAGAGCCCACTCATAGCAGAGCTCCACGTAGTTCCAGTGTGCTCTCAGAGGGACTGGCTGACTGCTGAGGCTTGGGTCGTTAGGAGGGCAGCACTAGTGGCCTCCCAGCCCCCAGGGCTCAGGTGCGTGGGCCGCTCCGGCCGCGCTCAGGGCTTCTGATGAAGCTGGACTCCAACCTTGGCTCTGCCTGCTTTATGCTGCACAGGGCTGTTGACTTTCCATCCCGGGGCCTAGACCCCCGGTCCTAGGAGAACCCCCCACTTTCTCACTCATTGGCAAAGGTGTGTCAGCACCACACACACTTGTCACTCAGCAGCCTGCCATCACATCACAGATCCCCAGTGTCTGGTTTGTGGACATCAAGGTCAAGGGCCACTGCTGCTGTGCAGAGAGGCTGGGTGGACTGGCTATGAAGGGGTGTCGTGGAGCCTATGCGTGAGGCCAGCCCTGCATGGCTCAGCAACATGGTGGGTGGGTGTGCATGTGTCAGCGTGGTGGGTAGATGTGGATGTGACAGTGTGGTGGGTACATGTGGGTATGGTAGTGTGGTGGGTAGGTGTGGGTGTGGTGGTGTGGTGGGTAGGTGTGGCTGTGGTGGCGTGGTGGGTAGGTGTGGCTGTGGTGGTGTGGTGGGAAGGTGTGGTGTGGTGGCGTGGGTACGTGTGGCTGTGGTGGCGTGGTGGGTACGTGTGGCTGTGGTGGCGTGGTGGATAGGTGTGGCTGTGGTGGTGTGGTGGGTACGTGTGGCTGTGGTGGTGTGGTGGGTAGATGTAGCTGTGGTGGTGTGGTGGGTAGGTGTGGGTGTGGTGGTGTGGTGGGTATGTGTGGGTGTGGTGGTGTGGTGGGTACGTGTGGCTGTGGTGGTGTGGTGGGTAGATGTAGCTGTGGTGGTGTGGTGGGTAGGTATGGGTGTGGTGGCGTGGTGGGTAGGTGTGGCTGTGGTGGTGTGGTGGGTAGGTGTGGCTGTGGTGGTGTGGTGGGAAGGTGTGGGTGTGGTGGTGTGGTGGGTAGGTGTGGGTGTGGTGGGTAGGTGTGGCTGTGGCGGTGTGGTGGGTAGGTGTGGGTGTGGTGGTGTGGTGGGAAGGTGTGGCTGTGGTGGTGTGGTGGGTAGGTGTGGCTGTAGTGGTGTGGTGGGTAGGTGTGGCTGTGGTGGTGTGGTGGGTACGTGTGGCTGTGGTGGCGTGGTGGGTACGTGTGGCTGTGGTGGTGTGGTGGGTAGGTGTGGGTGTGGTGGTGTGGTGGGAAGGTGTGGCTGTGGTGGTGTGGTGGGAAGGTGTGGCTGTGGTGGTGTTGTGGGTAGGTGTGGCTGTGGTGGTGTGGTGGGAAGGTGTGGGTGTGGTGGTGTGGTGGGAAGGTGTGGCTGTGGTGGTGTGGCGGTGTGGTGGGTAGGTGTGGGTGTGGTGGTGTGGTGGGCAGGTGTGGCTGTGGTGGTGTGGTGGGTAGGTGTGGGTGTGGTGGTATGGTGGGTAGGTGTGGCTGTGGTGGTGTGGTGGGAAGGTGTGGCTGTGGTGGCATGGTGGGTAGGTGTGGCTGTGGTGGTGTGGTGGGTAGGTGTGGCTGTGGTGGTGTGGTGGGTATGTATTGCTATTGTGGTGTGGTGGGAAGGTGTGGGTGTGATGGTGTGGTGGGTACATGTGGCTGTGGTGGTGTGGTGGATAGGTATGACTGTAGTAGTGTGTTTGGTATGTGTGGGTGTGGCAGTGTTGTTGGTATGTGTGTTGGTGTGTAACTGTCAGTGTGTGTCACTACGTGTGTTGGTGTATATTAGTGTATTGGTATATGTGAGTGTGTGTGGTTCTGTGTGTTGGTGTGTGCAGGTGTCAATGTGTGCATGTGTTGGTATATGCCATGTGTGTTGCCCTGTGCATGTATGGGTTTGTGTGTGCATGGGTGTGTGTTGCTGTGTGTGTCTGTGCATGTGTCCATGTGTGTTGCTGTGTGTCAGTATGTGTCCATGTGTGTTGCTATGTGTGTCAGTCTGTATCCATGTGTGTTGCTGTGTCAGTATGTGTCCATGTGTGTTGCTGTGTGCCAGCATGGGTGTGTCAGTATGCATGTGCCAGCGCGCAAAGTGTTAGGCTGCCATTCTCGGTGGGCATGCAGCCAGGCGGGCAGCTGCGCACCTGCTCAGCCGGCAGGGCTCAGGTCGCAGGGAGCGCTCCTCCCCTGCAGGTGGGCGCAGCAACGCGGGCCAGGCCGGGGCTTGCTGGCCTCCCCTAGGAGGGCACCAACCTCATGCAGGGCCGGTGACAGGAGGTACGCGAGAGTGGAAGGTGCCTTCAGTGAGCCAGAGGGTGGAAGCCGCTTCTGTGCTGATGTTAAACCCAAGACATGGAGGAGCTTGAAGGAAGGTGACCCAGGTCTGCCCAGCACCCCGGGGGCCTTATTATTGAAATTTAAGGGACCCTTCTATTGTTTGTTGAAATATTCATGGAAGCATAAAAAATTAAGCGTTAGTAATTTTCTCTGTGTTCATTATTTATTATGCTTATTATTATTATTTTTTGGCAAGGAAGTTTTAATCCATTCCAAGAAAAAAAATGGGCAGGAATAACAGCCCTGGTATTTTCAGCTACTGAAATTAAAATTTAAATGATCCACGCCCCCCCCAACCTGAAGTGAAAACTGGTTGAAGATGTTTATAAATTGAGGCAGATTAAAAATGAAAAATGTAGGAGCTTTTTGTTATTAGTCTTATGGATGTAAATTTTGTTGATTTGTGCCAGGGGTTTGGTCTCCGTGTCCCTGTGATGCTGTGAGGCGGTCCCTCTCCCGCTGTCCCCCGCTGTGTCTGGGGAGCAAGGGCAGCGGCCTGGAGCATGCAGGGAAGACGGCCGTGTTACCTTGAGACCCGAGAGAGCCAGGGTGCGTCCTGAGCGCCCGACCCCGCCCACGACCCCGGGGCTGCCCCAGGGGGGTGCCCCCCCACCCCAGGCTGCCCCAGGGGGGTGCCCCCCCACCCCAGGCTGCCCCAGGGGGGTGCCCCCCACCCCAGGCTGCCCCAGGGCTGTGTCCCCCCACCTCAGGCAGCCCCAGGGCAGTGCCCCCCACCCCAGGCAGCCCCAGGGCAGTGCCCCCCACCCCCGTCCCCAGGATGCCCCAGGGCTGTGCCCCCCCACCCCAGGCTGCCCCAGGGCTGTGCCCCCCACCTCAGGCAGCCCCAGGGCTGTGCCTCCACCCCACCCCAGGCTACCCCAGTGCTGTGACCCCCCACCCATCCCAGGCTGCCCCAGGGCTGTGCCCCACCCCATCCCCAGGCTGCCCTGAAGACCATTGGCAGCCCCACAGCCATAGATCCAGGGCTCTCCGCGGTTATGTTTTCTTTTTTTTTTTTTTTTGGCCAGTCCTGGGCCTTGGACTCAGGGCCTGAGCACTGTCCCTGGCTTCTTCCCGCTCAAGGCTAGCACTCTGCCTCTTGAGCCACAGCTCTGACCGTTTTTTCTGTATATGTGGTGCTGGGGAATCGAACCTAGGGCCTCGTGTATCTGAGGCAGGCACTCTTGCCACTAGGCCATATCCCCAGCCCCGCGATTATGTTTTCTTATCTAAAGATAATACATTAAAAACAACCCTGAATTTTGGGGGCTGAGGGTGGGGCTGAAGGTCTTTCTTGGATCACTCTAAAGATGCATTCCAGTTTTCCAGTGAGGCAGCCCCAACCAGTGCCGCTTTTCTCCTTTAGTGTCGCTTTATTTTGTTTTATCTGGCTGGCTTAAAGCTTTTTCTCCGTATTTGTGGTTTTCAGTTTGGTTATAATGTGTTTAGCTGTGTCTTCTTTGTATTTATTCTACTCTCTATTTGGTAGCTTTCCTGGATCTGTAAATATACAACTTCATCAAATTTAGGGGGAAATCGGGCCATTATTTCTTCAAGACTTGTCCCGCACCTTTTCTCCTCTCCGCCTAGAGTCCACACACGCGTGTGTCCCGGCACTTGTGTCTAATCCTCTACTCACTTCCAAATGCCATTTTTCTCTTCTTCAGGTTTCTACCTATGTGTGACGCACACGGGCTACCCAGGAAGCCGATGGCAGGGCTTGAACTGGGCTGCAGCTGGGGCTCCGTATTTGGGGTGCTAGCGGAGCCCCATTCTGAATGGGCTCAGTTGCAGGCCCTTTTTACCACTGGAGGCCACAGCTCCCTGTGGCCGACCACAGAGCGTGGCCCCACAAGTCCTCACCGCACCCGAAGGGACACAACCAGCGACCCGAAGACCGCTCCCCCTCCTACTGTGGACCTCAAGCAAGCCCTCTCCGTCCTCAGCTCCAACTCACCAGGCTGCTCCGCCACGTGACCCCTGGGGCTGCCCGGACAGCAGCACTGCTCAGGGCCTGTGGCCCCCCCGGACAGCCCCCCGGGTGTTGGGGTGCTCACTGCAGCCCGAGAGCCTCCCTCATCCTAAGATGAGAGCCAGCCTGGTGGAGGAGTCTGTCGCATGGCTCCAGGGTGAGGACACTGCTCCGCCCTCCCCAGCCGCCCCCCCCCCAAGCTCTGAAGGCTGGGCCCCCAGCCCCGGGGGGGGGGGGGCTCTTCCTGTGAGCCTGCCTCCGGTGTTGACTGTCACAGAGCGCCGAGCTCTGCTCTGGGGGCCAGTGAGGCCCCCCCCATCTACACCCCACATCGACAGTGGACACTGACGGCAGTTGCAGGAGGCCTGTGCTTGCCCACAGATCCTGCCCTCCACCCCTCTCCCCCTCTCTTTATTTTCTATTTCTGTACCTCCCCTCCCCCTTCTGCTCCCCCACCCACCCTCCTCCTCCTCACTGTCCCCCTCCCTTTGCCCTATCTTTTGTGAGAGTTCCTCTCGTACTTAGCAAACATCTTGGCCTAAGTTATGTAACCCCTCCTTGTAGCTGGACAGATGCATGTAAAAATAAAACCTGTCAGGTGTTATTACCTTCCCCTCCTCCAAGCCGGGTTCCTCGACGCAGAGCTATTCCGCGCCACACCCGGCTCTGCGGGCCTACGGGATGTCCACAGGCGGCGTGGACACTGGAGGCCTTTTGCAGAGGAGCAGAGATTTCCCTGGCCCTGGGGAAGGGCAGTCTGCTTTCCTGCTCCCCCCTCACCCTGGGGAGGGGCAGCCCCGCCTCTTGCTTCCCCCCCTCACCCTGGAGAGGGGCAGCCCAGCCTCCTGCCCCTCCTCACCCTGGGGAGGGGCAGCCCAGCCTCCTGCCCCCCCCTCCTCACCCTGGGGAGGGGCAGCCCTGCCTCCTGCCCCCCCTCCTCACCCTGGGGAGGGGCAGCCCCGCCTCCTGCCCCCCCTCCTCACCCTGGGGAGGGGCAGCCCAGCCTCCTGCCCCCCCTCCTCACCCTGGGGAGGGGCAGCCCAGCCTCCTGCCCCCCCCTCCTCACCCTGGGGAGGGGCAGCCCTGCCTCCTGCACCCCCTCCTCACCCTGGGGAGGGGCAGCCCTGCCTCCTGCCCCCCTCCTCACCCTGGGGAGGGGCAGCCCTGCCTCCTGCTTTCCCCCCCCTCACCCTGGGGAGGGGCAGCCCCGCCTCCTGCCCCCCCCTCCTCACCCTGGGGAGGGGCAGCCCTGCCTCCTGCCCCCCCTCCTCACCCTGGGGAGGGGCAGCCCTGCTTTGACTGTGGCTTTGCCGGTGATGTGGGAGGCCCTGGAGAAATTTGGGGAAGGCTTATGCACAACCAAGTCAGGACCAGATGCAGACACAGCCTCCCATGACGGAGACGCCCCTAAGTTCAGGTGCCAGCTGAGTTGTCTGGTCATGGTGCCTGGTGCAGGGTAAGAGCTGAGAGGGAGCTGCGGAGGCCTGCCAGGCACGACACGGCAGACAGGAGCCAGAGAGGGCAGGAGACTGATGACAGCACCCCCCCGCCCCCGCCAAGGAGTGTGAAAAGGCTCTGGAAGAAAAGGAAGAGCTGGGCAGGCCTGGGGGCTTCCTGCAGGACACTTGGACCCAAAGCACTGGCAGAGCCAAGCTGGGCTCACGGGGCGGGGGGAAGGGTGCTGAGGGCCGCCGGGCCAACTCTGCCTCCCACCCGCGTGGACGGTGGCAGTGGTGCCCACGTCCAGACGCTGGCGTCCCCCCGGCCTCCTCTCCTCCACGGAGGGGAAGCTGGCTGGGGCACCACATGCGCATTCCGGTCAGGAGGGGGCTCTGGGGGGAGGGCCGTCGCCTGCAGGCCCTGGTGGGCTGACTGGGCCCCGGCCCCAGCCCCGGCCTGCGGCGGCCAGAGGCAGAGGGCGCTCAGCACGATGCAGCTTAAAGAAAGAGTTTTGCTAACCATAGCCAGTACCTCCCTAAGCGCACCGTTCCTGAGCCTCTTCTCTGCTCCCCACCTCTTCTCCTCCTGTGCCACCTTCTCGCACCCCAGGCTCCTCTCTGGTTCTGCCTCCCTGAGCTCAGGACAGGTCGTTTTCCCTGCAGGCCTGCTCAGCACTCCTGCCTGCCTGCCTACCGTGTGGACATGAGCTCCACCGGGGCTCAGGTGGCTCCCCCTGGCCTGCAACCCTGGGGCAGGGCAGTGGGCATCCTGCGTCCTCTGGCATGCTGCAGGTGACCTGCTGCTGCATCCAAGGAAATACAATGAGCTGGTCTCCCAACTGGAGCTTACAGCTCTCCCTGGGAGGAGACAGCCAGGCAGCCCAGCCCTGGGAGCAGCCTTGGGGGCAGCATGGATAACTGAGGGACCCCTGAGGAAGAGGAGAGGCCAACACACTCCAGACAGCAGACTGTCCTAGACTCCAGCTCCTGGGCACACAGAGCTGGGGGGAAGGTGGGCAGATGTCTGGCCCAGCAAAGGGACACGCACGCACACACACACACACACACACGTATAGTCACGTGCATGTGCACACATGTGGACATATTCATATGGGCATACATACATGCAAAGATCCACATGTGTGCACACAAGATACTCACACATGTTCACATGCATATGTAGACGCAGCACATGTGTGTATCATACACATACATGCATTGCCAAAATGCACACATGGCAGAGATGTACATGTATGCAAATGCACATAGGCACACACATCTCCCCCCCCCCCCCGCCCTAACAGAGATCAACACACAGAGCCATCATGGTTCCCTGAGGGGAGCAGGGATCCCGGACAGACGCTGACTCCAGGCAAGGCAGAGACGGCACGGAAGAACCCAGAACACTTCACCAGAAAGAGAGGGCATGCTATGTAGGTAGAGTGTGGATGCCAGCCCAGGGCTGTGGTCTTCACCCTTCAGCAGCCGTGACCCAGGGCTGCGGCCTCCACCCCTGGGCAGCCGTGACCCTGGGCTGTGGTCTCCACCCCTGGACAGCCGTGACCCCTGGGCTGTGGTCTCCACCCCTGGACAGCCGTGACCCCTGGGCTGTGGTCTCCACCCCTGGACAGCGCTGACCCAGGGCTGCGGCCTCCACCCCTGGACAGCCGTGACCCCTGGGCTGTGGTCTCCACCCCTGGACAGCGCTGACCCAGGGCTGCGGCCTCCACCCCTGGACAGCACTGACCCCTGGGCTGCGGTCTCCACCCCTGGACAGCGCTGACCCCTGGATGTGGCCTCTACTCCTGGGAAGCCATGACCCCTGGATGTGGCCTCCACCCCTGGACAGCCGTGACCCAGGGCTGCGGCCTCCATCCCTGGACAGCGCTGATCCAGGGCTGCGGCCTCCACCCCTGGGCAGCCATGACCCCTGGATGTGGCCTCCACCCCTGGACAGCCGTGACCCCTGGATGTGGCCTCCACCCCTGGACAGCCGTGACCCAGGGCTGCGGCCTCCACCCCTGGGCAGCCATGACCCCTGGGCTGTGGCCTCCACCCCTGGACAGCCGTGACCCAGGGCTGTGGCCTCCACCCCTGGACAGCGCTGAACCAGGGCTGCGGCCTCCACCCCTGGACAGCGCTGACCCAGGGCTGCGGCCTCCACCCCTGGACAGCCATGACCCCTGGATGTGGCCTCCACCCCTGGACAGCCGTGACCCCTGGATGTGGCCTCCACCCCTGGACAGCCGTGACCCAGGGCTGCGGCCTCCACCCCTGGGCAGCCATGACCCCTGGGCTGTGGCCTCCACCCCTGGACAGCCATGACCTCGGGATGTGGTCTCCACCCCTGGACAGCCGTGACCCCTGGATGTGGTCTCCACCCCTGGACAGCCGTGACCCCTGGATGTGGCCTCCACCCCTGGACAGCGCTGACCCAGGGCTGCGGCCTCCACCCCTGGACAGCACTGACCCCTGGGCTGCGGTCTCCACCCCTGGACAGCGCTGACCCCTGGATGTGGCCTCTACTCCTGGACAGCCGTGACCCCTGGATGTGGCCTCCACCCCTGGGCAGCCGTGACCCAGGGCTGCGGCCTCCATCCCTGGACAGCGCTGATCCAGGGCTGCGGCCTCCACCCCTGGGCAGCCATGACCCAGGGCTGTGGCCTCCACCCCTGGGCAGCCGTGACCCAGGGCTGCGGCCTCCACCCCTGGACAGCGCTGAACCAGGGCTGCGGCCTCCACCCCTGGACAGCGCTGACCCAGGGCTGCGGCCTCCACCCCTGGACAGCCATGACCCCTGGATGTGGCCTCCACCCCTGGACAGCCGTGACCCCTGGATGTGGCCTCCACCCCTGGACAGCCGTGACCCAGGGCTGTGGCCTCCACCCCTGGACAGCCGTGACCCAGGGCTGCGGCCTCCACCCCTGGACAGCCGTGACCCAGGGCTGTGGCCTCCACCCCTGGGCAGCCGTGACCCCTGGGCTGTGGCCTCCACCCCTGGGCAGCCATGACCCCTGGATGTGGCCTCCACCCCTGGACAGCCGTGACCCCTGGATGTGGCCTCCACCCCTGGACAGCCGTGACCCAGGGCTGCGGCCTCCACCCCTGGGCAGCCATGACCTCGGGATGTGGTCTCCACCCCTGGGCAGCCGTGACCCAGGGCTGCGGCCTCCACCCCTGGACAGCCGTGATCCCTAGATGTGGTCTCCACCCCTGGACAGCCGTGACCCCTGGATGTGGTCTCCACCCCTGGACAGCGCTGACCCCTGGATGTGGTCTCCACCCCTGGACAGCCATGACCCCTGGATGTGGTCTCCACCCCTGGACAGCGCTGACCCCTGGGCTGTGGCCTCCTCCCCTGGACAGCTGTGACCCCTGGATGTGGCCTCCACCCCTGGACAGCCATGACCCAGGGCTGCGGCCTCCACCCCTGGGCAGCCATGACCCCTGGATGTGGCCTCCACCCCTGGACAGCCGTGACCTCGGGATGTGGCCTCCACCTCTGGGCAGCCGTGACCCCTGGGCTGTGGCCTCCACCCCTGGGCAGCCGTGACCCCTGGGCTGTGGCCTCCACCCCTGGGCAGCCGTGACCCCTGGGCTGTGGCCTCCACCCCTGGACAGCCATGACCCCTGGATGTGTTCTCCACCCTGGACAACAGTGACCTGGGTCCTACAGTGACAATACTGCCCGGAACTCTGTGAGTGAGGGAGTTGAGTGCCTGACAGGGCAGGGCAGGGCCGAGCAGGGCAGCAGGTGAGGAGGCATCTGTGCCCAGCCCAGAGCTTCTACCCTCAGAGGCTTAATGCCAATGGTGGAGACATTAACAGCAATTAACTTGGGTGGGTGCCACGCTGGCAGGCAAAGCTCAACTGACCTAGTCTTAAGCATCTCCCCAGAAAGTAGGAATTGATTGTATTTTAATTAACGCATGCCACATGTGCTAATTTTCTGTGGCTGTTGTTACAAATTGGCACAAACACTTTCCACAACACAAATACGACTCAAGTTCAGGTGTAGGAAGCCCGACTGTCTGCCTGAGGCTTTCAGATGGAACCCAGCGCCACCAGCTGTATGTCTGCTGTGTTCCTGTGGGTCTGGCATGAGTCCCAGCACGGATGGCAGACCTCTAGGTGGCGGGCGGCTAGAAGGGAGGGCCCAGTTTTCATGGCTTTATTTGATCATCAAACCCCTGACGTCTGCTCCTCCTGCCGGGTAGTGAACGACACTGGAGTCATAGCTGCATTCGACATCTGCTGACCTGGCCACAGGGCTTCCCCACATGGAAGCTTGCCCTGCAGTAGGGTTTGGAGCCCAGGTGCACCGGGAGGAGGAGCCTTGGGTTGTGAGATGGCACAGCCTCCCCCCCCAGCCCCCCACCCCCGCCACGCAGCTCTGAGGAGCCGGTGAAGCATCAGAGAGCACTGGCCCTGGTGGTGTGGTGGTGGCATAGCTTCCTCCAAGGGCCTCCAAGCCCTGGTGTCCACTGTCACTGCCGTCCATGCTCCCAGCCCTGGTGTCCCCGGTCACTGCCGTCCATGCTCCCAGCCCTGGTGTCCCCGGTCACTGCCGTCCATGCTCCCAGCCCTGGTGTCCACTGTCACTGCCGTCCATGCTCCCAGCCCTGGTGTCCCCGGTCACTGCCGTCCATGCTCCCAGCCCTGGTGTCCACTGTCACTGCCGTCCATGCTCCCAGCCCTGGTGTCCCCGGTCACTGCCGTCCATGCTCCCAGCCCTGGTGTCCACTGTCACTGCCGTCCATGCTCCCAGCCCTGGTGTCCCCGGTCACTGCCGTACATGCTCCCAGCCCTGGTGTCCACTGTCACTGCCGTCCATGCTCCCAGCCCTGGTGTCCCCGGTCACTGCCGTCCATGCTCCCAGCCCTGGTGTCCACTGTCACTGCCGTCCATGCTCCCAGCCCTGGTGTCCACTGTCACTGCCGTCCATGCTCCCAGCCCTGGTGTCCACTGTCACTGCCGTCCATGCTCCCAGCCCTGGTGTCCCCGGTCACTGCTG
The DNA here is from genome assembly GCF_023159225.1 of Perognathus longimembris pacificus. NCBI lineage: Eukaryota > Metazoa > Chordata > Mammalia > Rodentia > Heteromyidae > Perognathus > Perognathus longimembris. Next base: position 609,497 of record NC_063162.1, on the reverse strand, counting down.
TCCTTCCTAGCACGCTGGGATATCCCACTGATGGGAAATTCTATTAAAGTGGGAAACTGCTTCGCTTTGTATACTAAATGCTGCCTTTGGCAGGGCTAGTTTATGATCTCTCTTTGTTTATTCACTTTTTTGTTCTGATTAATTTAGGTTCTGCAGGTTAGCAGCAATATAATTTGATATTTTGACATTTAATCTGGCAGAAAATTGGCAAGTTTTTCTCCTGTATCTAATTCCATTTCTTGGATCAGTTTCAGAGAAAGCTTATAATGAATTTGTTCACCTTGAGTAAAACTGGTTCTGTGAAGTCTAGAGACTAGGACTGGGACTGGTGGGCAGTGAGGACTGAGGACCTGTTTCCATGTCCCTGAGGGCTGAGAACCTGGTCTCTGTGTCCCCGAGGGCCAAGGACCTGGTCTCCATGTCCCCATGGGCTCCCCAGGAGCTGGGGTAGGTCTCCGGTCCACTGTAGGCTTCTTTAAGGACTGATCTCCATCATGTGTCTTTCAGCCCCTTCTCCTTGCCAAAGGCACCCTGTCTGTTATTGACACACCTGCCTGTGTCTAGACACAGATCTCCACGCCTTCCCCACCTAATTTCAAGTGGGACTTCCTGATGGTTGACACCCCACTGGAAGCACAGGGGCAGGGACAGACATCAGTCTCTTAGGAGTCCTGGTCTTGGAGACAGATTTTGCTGGCCTAGAGAGGCTGGGCTTTGGACACTGAGGAGGAATGGCCGCCTGTAGCTCCCAGCAACAGTGGCTCTGAAGGATAGCTCTGGTCACTTGCTGTGCTGGCTCTAACACCCAGATCCTGGCATCTGGGTCTCACAGAGGCTTTCCCTGTCTCTCCTGAGGTTGTAGAGTCCTTTCAAGCTGATTCACAGGATGGCAGGTTTGTTGCTACAGAACATAAACATCAACAATCTTTGGAGAAATGTAACCGAATTCAGAGTCTATACAACTTAAACCTCAGTGTTCAGGGTATAATCTAAGATCACTCAGGATATAAAGGACAAGACACACCATTAAGATTCTCAGAAGACTGCTGAGAGTGACCACAGGGGCCTACAGTTTGGGATGCTCAGAGAAGGGCTCAGAAACAGCTCTGAGGAAAGAAACGCATGGTGGGAAAGTGGCCGCACAGCTGGAATGGAGCCGATCTGAGCTGGAGGAGGGCTGGGAAGGAGGGAGGCAGAGCTGTGCGTCACTGAAGCCCCAGAAAGGGAGAAGAGACTTCTCAAAAAATGTAGTCCAGAATTCTATATTCAACAAGAATGTTCCTCAAGGATGAAGGTGCAATGAAGGCGTTTCAGAGAAAGAAAAGTGAAGACAATTTGTCACAAACAGTACTGTAGACACACAATTTCTTTGGAAGTGAATGCAGGTAAAATGATCCCTTGCAGACATTTCAGAATTAGTATAGAACTTTGGAAATGGAACATATTTGCATAAGCAAAACTATCTTTTCCCCTAATTTCCTTGAAAATATATCATTATGTTTCATCTTGCAGCTTATAAACTACGTAGATGTGGCAAGTGTAATCATACAGGAAAGATAGTGAGGGGGGCATGGAATAAGGTTCCACTTTTATTTGAAGTGTTACTAGGTTATTTTTGAGAGAATAAGCACTAAAGAGTGTTATATTGTCATCCCTAAAGCAATGGCTAAAATGACATATTGTTCTTTAAAAGCCAGTAGGAAATTAAAATGGAAGCTGGGCTCTGGTGGCTCATGCCTGTAATCTTAGCTACTTCAGAGGCTGAGACCTGGAGGATCTGGTTTGAAGCCAGGCCAGGTAAAAGTCTGCAAGACTCCATTTGCAATTACCAGCAAATAAGATTAGCTAAAGGAATGGCTCAACTAGTAGAATGATAGCCATGAGCAATCAAGTGGAGAGAACACAAGGCTCTGAGTTCAAGTTCCAGTACTGGAAAAAAAACTAAAATTAAGCCCTGAGCCTTGTTTAATACTTGTAATTCTAGCTACTTGGGAGAATGAGATTGGAAAGATCATGGTTCCAGGCAAGGCTGGGCAGCAAAGTTTGTGTGACTTCATCTCAAGGGTAGAAGCTTAATGTGGTAGCAAACACCTGACATCCAAGCTACAGTAGGAATCAACAACAACAACAATAACAAAAATAGGAGCTGGGGCAGGAAGCAATGAAAGCATAGGTATTGGCCATCCCAGAGGACCATGTGGAGATCATCACAGACAGGAGAAGAAGGTTCATAAGGAGGTTTATTAGTGGGGCCATAGTTCCCACGGGAGAGGGAGCTACATGGCGTCTGCACCTTATCCAGGTGGCAGCTTCTCTCTCTGGGGTAAAGGGGAAGTAGGTAGGTAGTGAGTAGGAGTGGCTTATTAGGTATGGGTGGATCTGGGGGCTAGTGGGAGGAGCTGAGGACTTGAGGCTAGGGGAATGCTAACATTCCCCCATTTGTTGTTTATTAATAACAAAGGAGGGGTACCAGGCCGGGAGTATGGGTGGAGGTTGTTTCTTCTGGAGCTACTTCCTGCTGTAAAGGGGAGAAGTAGTCAGGGGTCCCTGATTCGTCATATGGCCTGGTACCATCCAAGAAGTACTTGTTTGACAGTTTGGTTGGTAAAAGTCCTCATCATTTCCATGAGAATGGTTATCAGGGCCCACGGGTGTCATGGTCTCCTCTGGCTACCTCCTGCAGCTTGGGCACATCAAGGAATCACTGGGCCTGGGGTCTTCAGGGTCCAGAGCTACACTGGGCAGAGAAGTGTAGTAAGAGGATGGCCTTGAACTGCAAGATCCCAGGTGGCGTCCTGGGTGAGGGAATGTTATCCTATTAAAGGAGACTTTTGAAAAGGTCAGGCAAAAGGCTGACAAGTTCACAGGACCAGTTAACATGAACAACATGGGAGAACACACCCTGGGCACAGACAGAAAAGTTCCATTTGGAACATAAACCCAATTGTGGCCCATTACAAGGAAGGAGGAATAACTGGACTGGGGACAGGAAGGAAGTGTTTAGGGATAGTGGACTGGTTGGGAGTAACCAGTCAGAGGCTATATATATACAAATAGCAAGTAACAAAGGCAAGAATGCAAGTTTCTGTCCAGATGGAAAATGGACAGGTATGGACATTAGGTGGGTAAACAACTATTCCTCTTGATCTCCTGGCTCTGATTAATTTTGGAAGGGCAAGTTTAAATTGACTCCATTTAAGATGAGACTTCATCTCCTCTTACTGCTCTCCATAGTTCCTCGTTGTCAGGATAGACCTTGTCCTGAAGGTCTAGGTGCTCAGTGCTTGGATAGCTTGTCCCAGTTGGCATTCACGGGTTTGAACTCAGGGCCTGAGCACTGTCCCTGAGCACTTCTGCTTGAGACTAGTGCTCTACCACTTGAGCCACGGTGCCACTTTCAGCATTTGGCTGGTTCTCTTGAGCCAAGCTTCCAGTCTGGCTCTTTGCTGGTTAGTTGGGAGATGGAGTTTTAGAGGGATATTTTTTCTTTCTGCCCAGGCTGGCTTTGAACTGCAATCCAAGGAGTCTTAGCCGTAAAAGCCCTTTTTATTTCCAACTAAAGCAACAAGAGAACAATAGCAGTAGAGCTTACCTGTAACTTGTTGAGAATTGACCAACAAATACTTGCCAGAATTCTGCTGTAACACTTAGAGAACAACAGACTGAATGAGATCCATGTGCCATCAAATCAAAGCATATCATTTAACCTTACCTGCAGGTGGAAGAGAATACAAATGAATAACAATCAAGAGGGCAAAGGGTCAGGACAATGTAAAAGTCTCAGCTTCAGGGGACCCGAAGTGGTTGTGTCATCCATCCGGAATCAGCAGGCTTCGTTAGTCATGTGTGATGGAGGCAGGCAGGAGAGATGGGTTGGATCTGGGCCAGGCTGTAGTGGCATCTCTCAGAGTCCCCTGGATAGATTGTCACACCTCCTGCTGGGTTGCCTGCAAAATTCTACACAGACTGGTTAAAGACATTTGAAATCTCCCAGTGTTCCCTGATTGCTTACTCTGAGTACTCTGGCTTTTGTAGGCTGGTGCCCTACTGGTTTAAGCAGGGTGACAACTTTAAAAAGATTTTCCTAGTCACAAAATCCACACAGACCAAAGGCCAACCAAGTCTGCTCTCTGTAGCAGTCACGACAGTTTCTGAGACATGGAGGGGGAAGACCAATGCTACCCCAAGGCAACCCTGTGGCCACCGAACATAACTCTGATGTTTTTAACCTTGGAGTAAGTCTTGGTTGCAACTCTGTCAGGATAGGCCTGCTATAAGCCCAACTCTAATCTGAGGGTGGGTGGGAGACAGAGCCAGGGCAGGAGCACTCTGGGCCTGTCAAAATCTTCACAGGTCTGCTAGATTCCCTGAGTGGTTTTAGAGAGAATAAGGAATCACTAGTAGTGAAACCAGGCAGTTTGGGAGCAGTCTGTGGAGGCAGCTTCCTATAGCCATGGACTGCCACAGTCCACACAGCTAGCACACATGTGAACCTGCATCCTATAAAGCAAAATATTAATCCTAGGTCAGGAAAATTGAGGTTAGCAGCCACATTTGCACACTCGACCCAAAATGACTCTGGTCCCTTGACCTTAAAGAGTTTATGAGAGCACAGGAGAGAAAAATGGAGAAGCAAAATCTTAGTCTATACCAAATAATTGTCAGGATCAGATGTATACTTGACTTTTAGCATAGATGGACATAAAGAATAACACACTGGTTTTACATCATTGTACTTATACCACATGCTGCATATTAGAACTTTTTGAAGTTTTTCTTAGACACATTTGCTTGCACCCAAACATGATCAGTTTGGGTTTAAAACCTGGGTTGTTTTTTTTTGGGGGGGTGGGGGTCTGGTGATAAGAGTCAGGATTGCCTCCAGGCTGTTCACTGTGACTCCACCCACAGGCTGCAAAGATCAGTTTGACACAAGACTTAAAGTAAGTTAAAATAGTAGTCAAAAAGGCAAGTAATTTTTAAACCATGATGCTAGTTTTGACCAAAAGACAGACAGACATACAGACAGTTGTGTACAAGCTTTGGGGCGCGCTTAGAATTTTTTTTTTTTAATTGGCCATGTAAGTTTTCTGGAACTCCAGTGGCAAAATGATATTATTTTGCTCATGTTTTAGAACCACATGGTCAGTTAGAAAACAAAAAACTTTTCCGGCAAACAAAAATTTTCACAGATTATCCAGCGAGGAAATGGAGAAGCCACATTTTGAGAAACCAGTTCAGCTCCAATGGGGAGCTGAAGTGGGATGCTACGACCAGAGAAGGTCCAGGAGATGGGAGACAGGACACGAACAGAACAGACACGTGGCACGGCGTAATGGTGGCAGAGCTGGTCAGAGCTTTAGCAGGCTCACAGCAAGACACCTTTACCTTCCAGCATTTGAATTGCAAGGCACACTTGAATTGCAAGGCCACAGTTACAGAGTTCAGGGTGGGGGGCAGGGTTACCGGGAGCTTGAGTCTCCACATCCCTGCCTAGCCTTCAGGAATTTGGCACGCCCATCACCTGGAGGATGGGTGGGACTCCACCTCCAAGAGTTTTTGGAACCTAGATGGAACCAAGATGGCACTTGCTAAAACCAATTCTATTGTCCACCATGTGGTCAATGCTAGAGAAAACAGGATTTAGCCAACAACAAGCAGAACTTAACCGAATCTCCAAGCTTAACAAACATCAATAACAAGAATAGAAAATCTTTCTTTGTGTCTTTTAAAGCAGATGTTAAACAAATATTGGCACCAATGAAAGCATAGGTCTCGGCCATCCCAGAGGACCTTGCGGAGATAATCACAGACAGGAGAAGAAGGTTCATAAGGAGGTTTATTAGTGGGGCCATAGTTCCCTCGGGAGAGGGAGCTACATGGCGTCTGCACCCTATCCAGGTGGCAACTTCTCTCTCTGGGGTAAAGGGAAAGTAGGTAGGTAGTGAGTAGGAGTGGCTTATTAGGTATGGGTGGATCTGGGGGCTAGTGGGAGGAGCTGAGGACCTGAGGCTAGGGAAATGCTCACAAGCAAGACCCAATATCAAAAATGGCCAGTGTCAAAGAGGACTGGCTTAGCAGGACAGCACCTGCCAGGCAAGTAGGAAGCCCTGAATTCAAACCCCAGTGAGGCCAAAATAGAGAAATAAAGTGGAACATTAACAAAACAAAAAACAAAAATAGATGAAGTGGAGACCTAAATTCAACCATATCAATAAACAGATTAGTGTCAACTAAAAAGCCAGAAATGATAACAACAGATAAGGAAGGAAAAAGGAGCCAAGTAGGGGCTGTCTCTAAGTGAGGCATTTCAATGTAAATACACGGCAGCTTCAAGTAAGCGGATGGGAAGAGAAGAGACATGGTAGGCTGGCTGGGCAGGGAGCGTGGAGGGAGGGGCTGCCTTCCCTGCACAGAGAGGAGAGGGACCTCCTTGGGAAGAACACCACCGAAGGTCACAAAGATCCAAAATAATCGATTTTGGTTAATTCACCTACAAGGCACAACACATACAAATACGTATATCCCTCAAATAGAGTTACAAAGTATGAGAAGTCAAAATGGCCAGATCAAAGAGAGAGGCTCAATTCCACACAAAGAGACAAAAGACAAAATCTGGAGGCTTAAAAATGAGCCTGCAACAGCTCTGTCATGACACATTCAGCAAGGCCCTGCAGCCTGAAGGGTGGACACCAGGCAGACACTCTTGGGATTCCAGACCACCTCTCGGGTGGCATCCCTTGTTCATTGTTGACTTAGGGCTACACACCCGATGGATGGTCCATCCTCGGCTTCCCAGGGGGGTAGCTAGAGCGGCCTGGGGGTGATTCTATGCACAGTCGCCTGCATCCCTGTGGGGGGAGTGGCTCTTTCTGATGGGTGGCTGCAGGGTAGAGTGCCATGTCTCTGCCTTCACTTTCATGGGGACCATGAAGGGCTTGGGTTTAGATCTTCACAGTGCAAGACCAATCTGGAAGGTGCAGGACCTGTGCTCAGG
>NC_063161.1:163150532-163161067 GCF_023159225.1 Perognathus longimembris pacificus | reverse complement strand
AACCCTAACCCTAACCCTAACCCTAACCCTAACCCTAACCCTAACCCTAACCCTAACCCTAACCCTAACCCTAACCCTAACCCTAACCCTAACCCTAACCCTAACCCTAACCCTAACCCTAACCCTAACCCTAACCCTAACCCTAACCCTAACCCTAACCCTAACCCTAACCCTAACCCTAACCCTAACCCTAACCCTAACCCTAACCCTAACCCTAACCCTAACCCTAACCCTAACCCTAACCCTAACCCTAACCCTAACCCTAACCCTAACCTAACCCTAACCCTAACCCTAACCCTAACCCTAACCCTAACCCTAACCCTAACCCTAACCCTAACCCTAACCCTAACCCTAACCCTAACCCTAACCCTAACCCTAACCCTAACCCTAACCCTAACCCTAACCCTAACCCTAACCCTAACCCTAACCCTAACCCTAACCCTAACCCTAACCCTAACCCTAACCCTAACCCTAACCCTAACCCTAACCCTAACCCTAACCCTAACCCTAACCCTAACCCTAACCCTAACCCTAACCCTAACCCTAACCCTAACCCTAACCCTAACCCTAACCCTAACCCTAACCCTAACCCTAACCCTAACCCTAACCCTAACCCTAACCCTAACCCTAACCCTAACCCTAACCCTAACCCTAACCCTAACCCTAACCCTAACCCTAACCCTAACCCTAACCCTAACCCTAACCCTAACCCTAACCCTAACCCTAACCCTAACCCTAACCCTAACCCTAACCCTAACCCTAACCCTAACCCTAACCCTAACCCTAACCCTAACCCTAACCCTAACCCTAACCCTAACCCTAACCCTAACCCTAACCCTAACCCTAACCCTAACCCTAACCCTAACCCTAACCCTAACCCTAACCCTAACCCTAACCCTAACCCTAACCCTAACCCTAACCCTAACCCTAACCCTAACCCTAACCCTAACCCTAACCCTAACCCTAACCCTAACCCTAACCCTAACCCTAACCCTAACCCTAACCCTAACCCTAACCCTAACCCTAACCCTAACCCTAACCCTAACCCTAACCCTAACCCTAACCCTAACCCTAACCCTAACCCTAACCCTAACCCTAACCCTAACCCTAACCCTAACCCTAACCCTAACCCTAACCCTAACCCTAACCCTAACCCTAACCCTAACCCTAACCCTAACCCTAACCCTAACCCTAACCCTAACCCTAACCCTAACCCTAACCCTAACCCTAACCCTAACCCTAACCCTAACCCTAACCCTAACCCTAACCCTAACCCTAACCCTAACCCTAACCCTAACCCTAACCCTAACCCTAACCCTAACCCTAACCCTAACCCTAACCCTAACCCTAACCCTAACCCTAACCCTAACCCTAACCCTAACCCTAACCCTAACCCTAACCCTAACCCTAACCCTAACCCTAACCCTAACCTAACCCTAACCCTAACCCTAACCCTAACCCTAACCCTAACCCTAACCCTAACCCTAACCCTAACCCTAACCCTAACCCTAACCCTAACCCTAACCCTAACCCTAACCCTAACCCTAACCCTAACCCTAACCCTAACCCTAACCCTAACCCTAACCTAACCCTAACCCTAACCCTAACCCTAACCCTAACCCTAACCCTAACCCTAACCCTAACCCTAACCCTAACCCTAACCCTAACCCTAACCCTAACCCTAACCCTAACCCTAACCCTAACCCTAACCCTAACCCTAACCCTAACCCTAACCCTAACCCTAACCCTAACCCTAACCCTAACCCTAACCCTAACCCTAACCCTAACCCTAACCCTAACCCTAACCCTAACCCTAACCCTAACCCTAACCCTAACCCTAACCCTAACCCTAACCCTAACCCTAACCCTAACCCTAACCCTAACCCTAACCCTAACCCTAACCCTAACCCTAACCCTAACCCTAACCCTAACCCTAACCCTAACCCTAACCCTAACCCTAACCCTAACCCTAACCCTAACCCTAACCCTAACCCTAACCCTAACCCTAACCCTAACCCTAACCCTAACCCTAACCCTAACCCTAACCCTAACCCTAACCCTAACCCTAACCCTAACCCTAACCCTAACCCTAACCCTAACCCTAACCCTAACCCTAACCCTAACCCTAACCCTAACCCTAACCCTAACCCTAACCCTAACCCTAACCCTAACCCTAACCCTAACCCTAACCCTAACCCTAACCCTAACCCTAACCCTAACCCTAACCCTAACCCTAACCCTAACCCTAACCCTAACCCTAACCCTAACCCTAACCCTAACCCTAACCCTAACCCTAACCCTAACCCTAACCCTAACCCTAACCCTAACCCTAACCCTAACCCTAACCCTAACCCTAACCCTAACCCTAACCCTAACCCTAACCCTAACCCTAACCCTAACCCTAACCCTAACCCTAACCCTAACCCTAACCCTAACCCTAACCCTAACCCTAACCCTAACCCTAACCCTAACCCTAACCCTAACCCTAACCCTAACCCTAACCCTAACCCTAACCCTAACCCTAACCCTAACCCTAACCCTAACCCTAACCCTAACCCTAACCCTAACCCTAACCCTAACCCTAACCCTAACCCTAACCCTAACCCTAACCCTAACCCTAACCCTAACCCTAACCCTAACCCTAACCCTAACCCTAACCCTAACCCTAACCCTAACCCTAACCCTAACCCTAACCCTAACCCTAACCCTAACCCTAACCCTAACCCTAACCCTAACCCTAACCTAACCCTAACCCTAACCCTAACCCTAACCCTAACCCTAACCCTAACCCTAACCCTAACCCTAACCCTAACCCTAACCCTAACCCTAACCCTAACCCTAACCCTAACCCTAACCCTAACCCTAACCCTAACCCTAACCCTAACCCTAACCCTAACCCTAACCCTAACCCTAACCCTAACCCTAACCCTAACCCTAACCCTAACCCTAACCCTAACCCTAACCCTAACCCTAACCCTAACCCTAACCCTAACCCTAACCCTAACCCTAACCCTAACCCTAACCCTAACCCTAACCCTAACCCTAACCCTAACCCTAACCCTAACCCTAACCCTAACCCTAACCCTAACCCTAACCCTAACCTAACCCTAACCCTAACCCTAACCCTAACCCTAACCCTAACCCTAACCCTAACCCTAACCCTAACCCTAACCCTAACCCTAACCCTAACCCTAACCCTAACCCTAACCCTAACCCTAACCCTAACCCTAACCCTAACCCTAACCCTAACCCTAACCCTAACCCTAACCCTAACCCTAACCCTAACCCTAACCCTAACCCTAACCCTAACCCTAACCCTAACCCTAACCCTAACCCTAACCCTAACCCTAACCCTAACCCTAACCCTAACCCTAACCCTAACCCTAACCCTAACCCTAACCCTAACCCTAACCCTAACCCTAACCCTAACCCTAACCCTAACCCTAACCCTAACCCTAACCCTAACCCTAACCCTAACCCTAACCCTAACCCTAACCCTAACCCTAACCCTAACCCTAACCCTAACCCTAACCCTAACCCTAACCCTAACCCTAACCCTAACCCTAACCCTAACCCTAACCCTAACCCTAACCCTAACCCTAACCCTAACCCTAACCCTAACCCTAACCCTAACCCTAACCCTAACCCTAACCCTAACCCTAACCCTAACCCTAACCCTAACCCTAACCCTAACCCTAACCCTAACCCTAACCCTAACCCTAACCCTAACCCTAACCCTAACCCTAACCCTAACCCTAACCCTAACCCTAACCCTAACCCTAACCCTAACCCTAACCCTAACCCTAACCCTAACCCTAACCCTAACCCTAACCCTAACCCTAACCCTAACCCTAACCCTAACCCTAACCCTAACCCTAACCCTAACCCTAACCCTAACCCTAACCCTAACCCTAACCCTAACCCTAACCCTAACCCTAACCCTAACCCTAACCCTAACCCTAACCCTAACCCTAACCCTAACCCTAACCCTAACCCTAACCCTAACCCTAACCCTAACCCTAACCCTAACCCTAACCCTAACCCTAACCCTAACCCTAACCCTAACCCTAACCCTAACCCTAACCCTAACCCTAACCCTAACCCTAACCCTAACCCTAACCCTAACCCTAACCCTAACCCTAACCCTAACCCTAACCCTAACCCTAACCCTAACCCTAACCCTAACCCTAACCCTAACCCTAACCCTAACCCTAACCCTAACCCTAACCCTAACCCTAACCCTAACCCTAACCCTAACCCTAACCCTAACCCTAACCCTAACCCTAACCCTAACCCTAACCCTAACCCTAACCCTAACCCTAACCCTAACCCTAACCCTAACCCTAACCCTAACCCTAACCCTAACCCTAACCCTAACCCTAACCCTAACCCTAACCCTAACCCTAACCCTAACCCTAACCCTAACCCTAACCCTAACCCTAACCCTAACCCTAACCCTAACCCTAACCCTAACCCTAACCCTAACCCTAACCCTAACCCTAACCCTAACCCTAACCCTAACCCTAACCCTAACCCTAACCCTAACCCTAACCCTAACCCTAACCCTAACCCTAACCCTAACCCTAACCCTAACCCTAACCCTAACCCTAACCCTAACCCTAACCCTAACCCTAACCCTAACCCTAACCCTAACCCTAACCCTAACCCTAACCCTAACCCTAACCCTAACCCTAACCCTAACCCTAACCCTAACCCTAACCCTAACCCTAACCCTAACCCTAACCCTAACCCTAACCCTAACCCTAACCCTAACCCTAACCCTAACCCTAACCCTAACCCTAACCCTAACCCTAACCCTAACCCTAACCCTAACCCTAACCCTAACCCTAACCCTAACCCTAACCCTAACCCTAACCCTAACCCTAACCCTAACCCTAACCCTAACCCTAACCCTAACCCTAACCCTAACCCTAACCCTAACCCTAACCCTAACCCTAACCCTAACCCTAACCCTAACCCTAACCCTAACCCTAACCCTAACCCTAACCCTAACCCTAACCCTAACCCTAACCCTAACCCTAACCCTAACCCTAACCCTAACCCTAACCCTAACCCTAACCCTAACCCTAACCCTAACCCTAACCCTAACCCTAACCCTAACCCTAACCCTAACCCTAACCCTAACCCTAACCCTAACCCTAACCCTAACCCTAACCCTAACCCTAACCCTAACCCTAACCCTAACCCTAACCCTAACCCTAACCCTAACCCTAACCCTAACCCTAACCCTAACCCTAACCCTAACCCTAACCCTAACCCTAACCCTAACCCTAACCCTAACCCTAACCCTAACCCTAACCCTAACCCTAACCCTAACCCTAACCCTAACCCTAACCCTAACCCTAACCCTAACCCTAACCCTAACCCTAACCCTAACCCTAACCCTAACCCTAACCCTAACCCTAACCCTAACCCTAACCCTAACCCTAACCCTAACCCTAACCCTAACCCTAACCCTAACCCTAACCCTAACCCTAACCCTAACCCTAACCCTAACCCTAACCCTAACCCTAACCCTAACCCTAACCCTAACCCTAACCCTAACCCTAACCCTAACCCTAACCCTAACCCTAACCCTAACCCTAACCCTAACCCTAACCCTAACCCTAACCCTAACCCTAACCCTAACCCTAACCCTAACCCTAACCCTAACCCTAACCCTAACCCTAACCCTAACCCTAACCCTAACCCTAACCCTAACCCTAACCCTAACCCTAACCCTAACCCTAACCCTAACCCTAACCCTAACCCTAACCCTAACCCTAACCCTAACCCTAACCCTAACCCTAACCCTAACCCTAACCCTAACCTAACCCTAACCCTAACCCTAACCCTAACCCTAACCCTAACCCTAACCCTAACCCTAACCCTAACCCTAACCCTAACCCTAACCCTAACCCTAACCCTAACCCTAACCCTAACCCTAACCCTAACCCTAACCCTAACCCTAACCCTAACCCTAACCCTAACCCTAACCCTAACCCTAACCCTAACCCTAACCCTAACCCTAACCCTAACCCTAACCCTAACCCTAACCCTAACCCTAACCCTAACCCTAACCCTAACCCTAACCCTAACCCTAACCCTAACCCTAACCCTAACCCTAACCCTAACCCTAACCCTAACCCTAACCCTAACCCTAACCCTAACCCTAACCCTAACCCTAACCCTAACCCTAACCCTAACCCTAACCCTAACCCTAACCCTAACCCTAACCCTAACCCTAACCCTAACCCTAACCCTAACCCTAACCCTAACCCTAACCCTAACCCTAACCCTAACCCTAACCCTAACCCTAACCCTAACCCTAACCCTAACCCTAACCCTAACCCTAACCCTAACCCTAACCCTAACCCTAACCCTAACCCTAACCCTAACCCTAACCCTAACCCTAACCCTAACCCTAACCCTAACCCTAACCCTAACCCTAACCCTAACCCTAACCCTAACCCTAACCCTAACCCTAACCCTAACCCTAACCCTAACCCTAACCCTAACCCTAACCCTAACCCTAACCCTAACCCTAACCCTAACCCTAACCCTAACCCTAACCCTAACCCTAACCCTAACCCTAACCCTAACCCTAACCCTAACCCTAACCCTAACCCTAACCCTAACCCTAACCCTAACCCTAACCCTAACCCTAACCCTAACCCTAACCCTAACCCTAACCCTAACCCTAACCCTAACCCTAACCCTAACCCTAACCCTAACCCTAACCCTAACCCTAACCCTAACCCTAACCCTAACCCTAACCCTAACCCTAACCCTAACCCTAACCCTAACCCTAACCCTAACCCTAACCCTAACCCTAACCCTAACCCTAACCCTAACCCTAACCCTAACCCTAACCCTAACCCTAACCCTAACCCTAACCCTAACCCTAACCCTAACCCTAACCCTAACCCTAACCCTAACCCTAACCCTAACCCTAACCCTAACCCTAACCCTAACCCTAACCCTAACCCTAACCCTAACCCTAACCCTAACCCTAACCCTAACCCTAACCCTAACCCTAACCCTAACCCTAACCCTAACCCTAACCCTAACCCTAACCCTAACCCTAACCCTAACCCTAACCCTAACCCTAACCCTAACCCTAACCCTAACCCTAACCCTAACCCTAACCCTAACCCTAACCCTAACCCTAACCCTAACCCTAACCCTAACCCTAACCCTAACCCTAACCCTAACCCTAACCCTAACCCTAACCCTAACCCTAACCCTAACCCTAACCCTAACCCTAACCCTAACCCTAACCCTAACCCTAACCCTAACCCTAACCCTAACCCTAACCCTAACCCTAACCCTAACCCTAACCCTAACCCTAACCCTAACCCTAACCCTAACCCTAACCCTAACCCTAACCCTAACCCTAACCCTAACCCTAACCCTAACCCTAACCCTAACCCTAACCCTAACCCTAACCCTAACCCTAACCCTAACCCTAACCCTAACCCTAACCCTAACCCTAACCCTAACCCTAACCCTAACCCTAACCCTAACCCTAACCCTAACCCTAACCCTAACCCTAACCCTAACCCTAACCCTAACCCTAACCCTAACCCTAACCCTAACCCTAACCCTAACCCTAACCCTAACCCTAACCCTAACCCTAACCCTAACCCTAACCCTAACCCTAACCCTAACCCTAACCCTAACCCTAACCCTAACCCTAACCCTAACCCTAACCCTAACCCTAACCCTAACCCTAACCCTAACCCTAACCCTAACCCTAACCCTAACCCTAACCCTAACCCTAACCCTAACCCTAACCCTAACCCTAACCCTAACCCTAACCCTAACCCTAACCCTAACCCTAACCCTAACCCTAACCCTAACCCTAACCCTAACCCTAACCCTAACCCTAACCCTAACCCTAACCCTAACCCTAACCCTAACCCTAACCCTAACCCTAACCCTAACCCTAACCCTAACCCTAACCCTAACCCTAACCCTAACCCTAACCCTAACCCTAACCCTAACCCTAACCCTAACCCTAACCCTAACCCTAACCCTAACCCTAACCCTAACCCTAACCCTAACCCTAACCCTAACCCTAACCCTAACCCTAACCCTAACCCTAACCCTAACCCTAACCCTAACCCTAACCCTAACCCTAACCCTAACCCTAACCCTAACCCTAACCCTAACCCTAACCCTAACCCTAACCCTAACCCTAACCCTAACCCTAACCCTAACCCTAACCCTAACCCTAACCCTAACCCTAACCCTAACCCTAACCCTAACCCTAACCCTAACCCTAACCCTAACCCTAACCCTAACCCTAACCCTAACCCTAACCCTAACCCTAACCCTAACCCTAACCCTAACCCTAACCCTAACCCTAACCCTAACCCTAACCCTAACCCTAACCCTAACCCTAACCCTAACCCTAACCCTAACCCTAACCCTAACCCTAACCCTAACCCTAACCCTAACCCTAACCCTAACCCTAACCCTAACCCTAACCCTAACCCTAACCCTAACCCTAACCCTAACCCTAACCCTAACCCTAACCCTAACCCTAACCCTAACCCTAACCCTAACCCTAACCCTAACCCTAACCCTAACCCTAACCCTAACCCTAACCCTAACCCTAACCCTAACCCTAACCCTAACCCTAACCCTAACCCTAACCCTAACCCTAACCCTAACCCTAACCCTAACCCTAACCCTAACCCTAACCCTAACCCTAACCCTAACCCTAACCCTAACCCTAACCCTAACCCTAACCCTAACCCTAACCCTAACCCTAACCCTAACCCTAACCCTAACCCTAACCCTAACCCTAACCCTAACCCTAACCCTAACCCTAACCCTAACCCTAACCCTAACCCTAACCCTAACCCTAACCCTAACCCTAACCCTAACCCTAACCCTAACCCTAACCCTAACCCTAACCCTAACCCTAACCCTAACCCTAACCCTAACCCTAACCCTAACCCTAACCCTAACCCTAACCCTAACCCTAACCCTAACCCTAACCCTAACCCTAACCCTAACCCTAACCCTAACCCTAACCCTAACCCTAACCCTAACCCTAACCCTAACCCTAACCCTAACCCTAACCCTAACCCTAACCCTAACCCTAACCCTAACCCTAACCCTAACCCTAACCCTAACCCTAACCCTAACCCTAACCCTAACCCTAACCCTAACCCTAACCCTAACCCTAACCCTAACCCTAACCCTAACCCTAACCCTAACCCTAACCCTAACCCTAACCCTAACCCTAACCCTAACCCTAACCCTAACCCTAACCCTAACCCTAACCCTAACCCTAACCCTAACCCTAACCCTAACCCTAACCCTAACCCTAACCCTAACCCTAACCCTAACCCTAACCCTAACCCTAACCCTAACCCTAACCCTAACCCTAACCCTAACCCTAACCCTAACCCTAACCCTAACCCTAACCCTAACCCTAACCCTAACCCTAACCCTAACCCTAACCCTAACCCTAACCCTAACCCTAACCCTAACCCTAACCCTAACCCTAACCCTAACCCTAACCCTAACCCTAACCCTAACCCTAACCCTAACCCTAACCCTAACCCTAACCCTAACCCTAACCCTAACCCTAACCCTAACCCTAACCCTAACCCTAACCCTA
Organism: Perognathus longimembris pacificus; assembly: GCF_023159225.1. Classification (NCBI taxonomy): domain Eukaryota; kingdom Metazoa; phylum Chordata; class Mammalia; order Rodentia; family Heteromyidae; genus Perognathus; species Perognathus longimembris. Next base: position 163,151,430 of record NC_063161.1, on the reverse strand, counting down.
ACCCTAACCCTAACCCTAACCCTAACCCTAACCCTAACCCTAACCCTAACCCTAACCCTAACCCTAACCCTAACCCTAACCCTAACCCTAACCCTAACCCTAACCCTAACCCTAACCCTAACCCTAACCCTAACCCTAACCCTAACCCTAACCCTAACCCTAACCCTAACCCTAACCCTAACCCTAACCCTAACCCTAACCCTAACCCTAACCCTAACCCTAACCCTAACCCTAACCCTAACCCTAACCCTAACCCTAACCCTAACCCTAACCCTAACCCTAACCCTAACCCTAACCCTAACCCTAACCCTAACCCTAACCCTAACCCTAACCCTAACCCTAACCCTAACCCTAACCCTAACCCTAACCCTAACCCTAACCCTAACCCTAACCCTAACCCTAACCCTAACCCTAACCCTAACCCTAACCCTAACCCTAACCCTAACCCTAACCCTAACCCTAACCCTAACCCTAACCCTAACCCTAACCCTAACCCTAACCCTAACCCTAACCCTAACCCTAACCCTAACCCTAACCCTAACCCTAACCCTAACCCTAACCCTAACCCTAACCCTAACCCTAACCCTAACCCTAACCCTAACCCTAACCCTAACCCTAACCCTAACCCTAACCCTAACCCTAACCCTAACCCTAACCCTAACCCTAACCCTAACCCTAACCCTAACCCTAACCCTAACCCTAACCCTAACCCTAACCCTAACCCTAACCCTAACCCTAACCCTAACCCTAACCCTAACCCTAACCCTAACCCTAACCCTAACCCTAACCCTAACCCTAACCCTAACCCTAACCCTAACCCTAACCCTAACCCTAACCCTAACCCTAACCCTAACCCTAACCCTAACCCTAACCCTAACCCTAACCCTAACCCTAACCC